>NW_023615171.1:0-160001 GCF_013339695.2 Rhipicephalus sanguineus | reverse complement strand
GAAGGAACTTAAGGGGACGAATAGCTGCCCAGATAAAACTTACTTGAAATATCCCGTTTTTTGTTTGCTTGTTTAAAAGCGTCACCCTTAATGTAAAGTACTTGCAATATATGTTCTTCAGAATACTGGTACAAAACTATCCGGCACCACACACGGAAAGCACAAATAAAGTTCTAGGTAAACATACGTGTGTCCTCGCCTTGCTGCCAAGCATAGGACACATGTTGTGCTGTACTGTTCGTGAGAATCCTCTGTTCCTTCCTTCGTTTCCCTGCTTGCATTGTCACTTGTTTCTCTCCAAAGAGCAAAGTCACTCCGCCACGGTGGTGTAGTGGTTATAGTGCTCGACTGCTGACCCGAAGGTCGCGGGATCGAATCCCGGCCGCGGCTGCTGCATTTTCGATGGAGGCGGAAATGCTTGAGGCCCGTGTACTTAGATTTAGGTGCACGTTAAAGAACCCCAAGTGGTCGAAATTTCCAGAGCCCTCCACTACGGCCTAATCATATCGTGGTTTTAGGACGTTAAACCCCAGATATTATTAGAAAGAGGAAAGTCACTTTTTTTTCAACTCGACGTTTTCTTACTTCCATCACTTAATAGCGCCCAACAGCGGCTCGGGAAGATGGTGTGAACCGGACAAGAGGAGGCGATGCAGACTCTCTGGTCCTGCTGTACTCGAACTTCAACCAGAATCTACCTCTTCCCGTGCAATGCAGCAGCACTATCAACCACCCCGTTGGCGTCGCTCCGTGAACTGTGTTGTACCTCTCTATTGTAAATAAATTTCTTCTATTTAACAAATATTGTGAAATAAAAGTACCGAGAAAGTTCACTGCCTCTGCCGGAATGATCGTGCAAGTAACCGTGAGGAGTCGCTTATAGTGACATGTGCTTGACGTGTAATATCTAATGGTACATTACAGAGTAACAAAAAAACATAATTTCGCTAATTGTGGTGCATAAAGCGAAAGGAAGCCATCAGGCACTGTGCCGACTTAATACAACTTGCATGTTTCATTTAGGCTGATGCTAAAACGGCTCAATGATCGTGCAAGCACGGTATTGCGGGGAGTGAGATGCAAGTGACGAATCTCGGCATACCCAGGAAAGACGTGTGTGTGCAGGTTGTTTATAATTGGTGGAAAAAGTAGGGCAGCAGGACCCTACTTTCGAAATGAAGGTGTTCGAAATGAGAAAGATCTTAACAGCGACAACGCCTGGAAATGCAATAATTGATGCACTTCTTTTTAACACTACACAGTGTGAAAAAATCACTAGATATGCCTATGGCAAATGTTTATAAGGCTCTTTTGTTTGTGTACATCGATCGCACGAACGTCAACCACGTCGGCATCTCTTTCTTTTTGCGTGAAGATTGGTAGAAATGCCTTTACAATTACATATGCATCGTTAGTGCAAATAAGAATTGTTAAATGTTTCCTCAGCAATGAGCTGGATATCTTGAAGAATATGCACAAGTATTTCGGCAGGCCGTATACGTAGCTTGATCTACATAGAACGTGCATTTTAAAATGCCACCAAAAATAGCGAATTTTGAATGAAGTACGGCGTTAAGTGTAGTGCGAGTAAGACCGCTGTAGACGAGATCACTGACGACAAGCACGTAGACCAAGCACGCTTCCTTTGGCTAATTCACTTGCGGCCTTTTCAACCGATTTCTCTAGGAAATATTTTATGAACAATTCTTAGATTGACTTCCTTTGTAGAATACTGCGGCACAATGATGTAGAACGCAGAAATTAAAATGATTGTCCCGTCTTCCAAGTGGCTTCCAACAGTATCCCATTATCTTGCAGCTTCGCCTAATAAATAACATCCATGTAATAGCGGTTGTGATGAAAGTTATTTGTTGTCTGTCATAAACATTGCTTTCCTCTATGTCCAATTAGAAAATCATATTCACTTCTAGGGGCTGCAACAAATTTATATGGGACTACTCGCATACAAGGTTGCTGCGAGCGGTGCGCCCTAAGATTGAACATAAAGATTGGCTTTAACGGAAAGAAGCATCTTACAGAACCAAACTAAAATGAAGATGGCTGAAGTTTTAGTAAGTGCTCAGTGTCTTCCGCAGTAAAGAATTCAGCTCAAACTCTACTGTCTTCGCGAAAGTTATCCAAATTATTAACAGACGTAGGGTAAAGGGAAGGAGGGCCCTTGTCCCATGCGACCCCACTTGTTGCGACTGCAGCACTGGGAGGTCGCTAAAATAAAGTGCAGGATTTGAGCATTACAGCATGAGATGACATAGATGTTCTGGACTCGTCGACTTGGCTGCGTGTATATTCGAGGCCTCCATTAGGTCGCCATTAACAATTTTGGGACACGCGCAGCGGGACACTTCCTGCAGACGGCGCGTGGGCCGGCGGGTCTCATTGTGCGCCGTCTCCTCCTCCTCCGCAGACGGTAGCCGGCCCAGCCCTGGGAAGGTCCCAAAATGGAGCAGCACGCGCATCGCGTGCCGAAATCAGTCTTCTTTTCTAGGCTGCCTCGATAACCAGCGCAGCTTTCGCCTGGGGAACGCGGCCGCGGCGCCCCCCATTGGCGTTCTTCCCGTCTGTTCCGGTTCGGTTCGACGCCCTGAGACCGAGCGCCAGCGGCCTGGTGGCAGGGCAGGATATGTACCTTCGTCACCTGGCTAACAGAAACAACGGGAATTCACTGACACAGACAGCACTTCTTCGCTATATATATATATATATATATATATATATATATATATAGTAGTTTTAACATGAGGATGTGGAAGTGTAATGGGTCGTCGTCGGCGTAGTGAAGCGGACGGACACTCTCTATAGGCTTAGAAATTGAGATCTTTATTTAACGCGTGACGTCACTTTGATAGCAGGTATTACGTAATTGTACGCAGTCGCACGTCTTTTGTTGTCCAGGGCTGTTGTAGGCTTCTTTTCAGCGAGAGAACCAACCCCAGAAGTTGGCAAGTTCAGTGTTTGTTTTTAGGTCGATACCAGTATGTGCTGAGCGTCCAGCGCTACAGCGAGCCTTGTGATTTGACTATTGTTACATGGACATTATGCGTCTACGACACGAATTTAGCTCGAGTCGTTCTACTACTATAATAATACTATAACTAGTGCACTGCTACTACAACTATTGTCACTACTACTACTAGGCACAGTTTCGCCGAAGTTAACAATAATGGGGATATTTTTACAAGAGCTGCTATGCTCTACTAATTTGTGTCGCTCTCCTGTTTGCTAGGAATGAAAGAAGAAAAATTTAGGGCTTGGTTTTCTTTGTTCGAGCCAACCTTAATGAGAACCAACACACATTCAAGCCAAATAAAGTATAGGGCACGTTATTTGTTGTAATTATGATACAAATGTGAAGAAAGCAAAGTGGACGAAAAGATATCTTGTTGCCGGCAGGGACCGAACCTGCAGCCTTCGCATAACGCGTCCGATCCTCTACCAATTGAGCGCCCTTTGTGTTTGACCAGCACGCTGCGCGTTTCGAGCTCTTTGCCGTTCTTCGCGAGACAATCCAATTTGTTGATATCGTATTCATTGTTTCACCCTTGTGGCGAAACTGTGACTTTTTTATTTACTTCATGGTAGCGAACCCTATATTCTGATTTCATTAACTTGGATTGCTTTCGTTTCTTTTTGTTCATTCTTTTTCTTTCTTTCTTCTTTGTTCTGGTATCAAAAATAATATGTCGTACATTGAGCGATATTTCTTTTCGTTTTATTTCATGTAGTTTCAGAATCGGCGAAGTGTTTTTCAGGTGTACTTTTTTAAAGATTATACTTTAGCGTGGCTATATATTTGTTTCTTTTTTCAGCTTTGCGTCTCTTTTGTTATCGATTAACTTTTTTCCTTTCCAATATAGTATTAAATGCGAAGCATTTCTTAGCGAACCTTTGGCGCTTTGAGCGTTTCTATCTATCTATCTATCTATCTATCTATCTATCTATCTATCTATCTATCTATCTATCTATCTATCTATCTATCTATCTATCTATCTATCTATCTATCTATCTATCTATCTATCTATCTATCTATCTATCTATCTATCTATCTAGCCGCCTACGTCTGGGTGTTCTCATGATCGCCCCCTTAGCTTGGTGTAGACCAATATTGGCATGGGAGGGTAAAAGATCTTGACGAATATGACTGTATGGTCATGACATGAATAACGTGAAAATCCTGCCGCGTACGTCGTCAAACCCTTTCCTCCAGACACGTGTGGCACATAACCGTTTACCACGGGCCGCGGTGTACGGGTATGCGCCACAGGTGATTGACAGTTTATATCTGCCTAGGAATGGCGAGAACAGACATTGGTAACTTAAGTGCGAGAGCGTTAAGAAAAAGCGACATCGGCAGCGTTGACCCGACGAAAGGAAAGAATAAAAATTAGGATCCCAACAGGAATCGAACCCAAGCATTCTGCGTGGCAGTCAGGTATTCTACCACAGGACGGCCACGCCAGGTATACGTATAAACTGCTTTGGAAAAACCGCCTATGCGGGCATAACGTCGGTGCAATGTCAGTTGAGCTTGTGGTGCTGGCTATCTGATTTTGCAAGAAAGCGATAAACACTACATGACACTCTTACGATGTGTACTCCTACTATACAGGCGTCATATCAGATTAACGTCGGTGGTTCCAGTGTTGGCTCCGCTTTTATAGCCGTCTAATAAACATTGCATTTGTATTCTTATGATTCAGCAAGCTATATTGAAACATTGCTCGACCCCGGAGGAATACATTAATGTAAATTACGTATGATATTCACACCTTCGCAACGTAAAGTGCACTTAGTCCACAAGAACGACGCAGTGTCCTCTTCATTTCTTACGAGGCTGGGCGATGGCTTCATGCTGACCGAGAATGATGCCAGATTGATTGACAGCCGCTTTGTAGACTATAGGCTACGTAGCACATACGCGCAGGTAGTCTACGAATACGACAAGCGCAAGCCACTGATGTTGATCTACGTAGCACTATCCAGGCCTACCAGTCTCGACGGCCTATATCGACAGACTATTTGTCGACGAAATGACCGAGGCATTCACAATTTCTAACAGCTGTACTATACCACATACTTCACTAAACATGGACCCCTCGTCACTGCTATCACTACCGGATCCGATAACAGGTCATGATAACAAGTCAGGTGCTCACTGATCACGGTGATGTTGACCTTGTTCAAGAACTGTCAAGAACCTCTTCCACACATGCACACGGGTCCGTGAAACGGTTGTAATACCCACATTACCGTCGGCAGCGTTAACCAACTGTAAACAACTGGTTATATAACACATATTCGGCTCTTCAACATATATGTGTACGTATAAAATTTACAAAAATCTTTAGCGTCATTTTGTACGTTTCGCTGAGTAAAAAAATTACGCCACAGTCACCTTCCTGCCGCATGCTTCGCATAACATTGACTCCCACGGTACGTGGGATCTGCCGAATTTTTTATTCCTACAGTCATACGGCTGATATCTCCTAGCTCTACCATTCGTTTAGGTTTACGATTTCCGCTTTCATATACAAACGAAAAATCCAATAGAAACACAGTTCATGTACTCGTAGCTACTCCACCTGAAGCTAACATAATCCTACGCTTTCCCGTAGAGAAGTTACTAGGACTTTTCCATAGAGAAGTTACCAGGACAATGTTACGCAAAGAGATTAGATAAACAAATCTCCAAGTGAAGAGGTTTATCGAAATGTCACATCTCCTGCCAGAAAAGAAGGAAAACTATTGTCATTGTGTGGGGCCCCTACGGCACAAAAAAAACACGATTCCCAAACAAACAATAAAAAATCGCAAATCTAAAAGCCTTTAGGCCAGAAGATTAGGCACAAGAAGAGAGAGGGAGACACCGCTCCAAAAAAGCTCCCTCCCTGCGGTCGTCGCACTCTGATGTTAGGCAAAACGGTCTAACCAGTGTCCTCAAAACAGAAGCGGCATTGCAAGGTCAGGAAACTGGCCGAGGCAGTGTCATGTTGAGAATTGTGAACTTCGATTCTTGAAAGGAAAAGAGCCGCGCAGTAGTAACGGGTTTACGACGTACGTGCTCGCTGAGCAACACGCGATCTCTGACACAGATAACCCTGGAAGAAAAAAAAAAGCGGTTGTGCCTGCTCTAAAAAAAAAGGAGAAATAGCAGCATATAGAACAAACGATGAGCAGCTTGGAGAAAAAAACACGTCCTAAATGCTTTTAGAAGCAGATTCCATGGCCCCAAAAGAGTATTTTGATGAAGTGAACAAGAGAAGTTTTCGAAAAAAAAAAAAAGGAAGGATCACGCTGAAATCGAAATTTTAAGAATCTAAACTGACGACGATATCGAAGTGAGGGAAAAGGTTCGTCGAAATCAGAGCCTGACCTTCATTTTGTGCCCTGCTTTTCATTAAAGGCAATTCGGAAATCAAAAGTCCATCTGATAAATATAGCTATATTATGACAATAAAAGCATGTGTCTGCGTTGTCCCTGACACCATGCGTTACTGGACCCTTGTTATTTACTTAAGCCCCGTAGCACATTAGCGGCTGAGGCGATTCTACACAGCCTAAATAAAGCCTCCCTATTGACAAGGCGATGCAGCAGCAACAAGAACAATGACAATAAATGCCCTAATGTTTGCACGACTCTTACAATATTTCGTGATTTTGTGTTAATAAGCAACTTTCATAATAATTTAATCGCTACTCAGATCAGCTATACTATGCCTATACCTTGCCAGGACAAAACTGTTTGTTGAAGATACACAAAACTCGACACTAATTAAAATACATACGTTAGAAAGAGACCTTCAAACTCTTCCTAAATTTCGCTCATTTATGACTAAGCGATTTATTATTAGGGATGAAAATGACATATCCGTTTTTGGACGCGCCGACACTTCATAATCGGTGCGTGAGAGGAAGATAACCAATGTTACAACAATTTATCCCCTTTGGCTGCCAGCAAGGTTACGAACACTTGCTCAGTTGAGTCTTTGGTTCCTCTTGAACGCAATAGTCCTTTACTGATGAACAATTGGTTTTGGCTCGAAGGGACACGTTAAAGATTCACGACGCAACGGTCAGCTGGTGCAGAGATTTGTGGGAACTCGTGCATTTTACTTTTGTATGTTGTTTTTCTTTTTCGTTGGGAGTTGCACTTTGCTATTGGAGAAACGTTATTGGCAGAAATTGCTGAACCTAATGTGTATATTTAGAGACCCTTTAAGGAGGATGACCTAACACCTAGGACCAAAATATCAGGCGATCGTCCGGGGTAAGGTATCTAGCTTCTCATCTAAGTACTCATGTCTCTCTCTCTCGCTCCCTCTCTACGATAGTTTTGAACATAGGGAAACCTCAAACCTAAAGAGGAAAAATCTGTTTTGCGTTCCTTCACTTATGTTTATCAAAGAATCAACATAGCAGTTCCTCGGTAGTAATTGTGCGCGACATTCCGGTAGTATCGATTGCATATCGAAACAGTCGTGAATTTAAGGTAGCCATCCAGGCAGGTCGTAGTGGACATGAATGAGTCTTGTTGAATAACTGCTTAAATACTAAAAACAAGTTCAGCTCCGTGTCTAACGGCATGAACGGAGACACTTGAAAGCCACCATAAGTGGGAACACCATTCAGCCGTCAGCTCCCTGAAGGACAACACTGGTGCTCTGTCATTAGGCCCACTGAATGGCGGGCTGTGCGTTGGAAGTTGTCCATCACATCGAATCTTTGCTCTAACCGCGCTCTTTTTTGTAGACATGGATGTCCCGATATGCTTCCCTAATTTCACTTTCATCGAAGGTAGTAAATACCGGAGGAGAAGTGTTCATAAAAGGACGTATATTATACAGATGTTTTCGGGACAAATCGACAGAATCAGTCTAGAGATCGACAAGGGCGCCTATAGGCAGGACGTAGTACTTTTTTGTTTTTGCAAAGTACATCGATGTAGGCAATGCGGTTACTTTCGTCTGGCTGTCGGAGAGCCCAAGTGCTGAGAGGCAGTGCGCTTGGCTGCTTCATAATAGGGGTATTTCGCAAGAACTCGTGTCCCCCCCCGGGGGCGAAGAGGGGGGAGGGGGGGCACAGCACAGAATGAGATCTGACGCCTTCTCCTTTCCTATCGAAAATGGGTGGAGCCGCCATCGACCCGTAAACACGTGGTCAGTTTCCGCGTATGACCCGGAAAGAGGCGTTCAGGAAGCGGAATTACCGGCTCACCTTCCAGGCAAGGTGACCAGTTCGACTTTATTTAGGCACAATGGGGCCATAATTGCTTTAACGCAAGATTATTGGTTGTCTGTAAAATTGTTCGGTTGTTTCTTGGCTGCGTTGTCCTTTGTTCCTTAATTCATGTTGAGACATATTTGCCCGCTGGAATAGCAGGTTATTTTCGTATTCATTATTACTTACATATGATAAAACTTGTCAAATTCTACTCAACACGTTATACTAATACTGTAACACTTACCAGATATTGTCAAATTCTACTGCACCCATGATACTAACAATGTAACACTTCTCAGATGATATAGCTTTCTCATCTGTGCGCCAAATGGAGCGTATAGGATGAATGAGGACTACTTTTTGAACACGTTCCCAGAAAGTTACTTATAAAAACATGCATATGACAAAAACACGATGAAAACTCCATATAGTAAGCGCGTATTTATTGCAAGTGAAAAGAATTTTCAACCGGCTTTTTAGGCGAGCAGTGTATTAGTTGCATTGGGGTTTTGATGGTGCTATGCTGCTTGTTCGCGTTTCTTTTACAGAATTTCAATTTCTGTGCCAGACTCTGTCGGGACAACCAGCAGGCACCCAAGCCGTGGCTGTAGTGATAGCGCACCCGTGAGCCTCGGGTAATTCACTGGTTTTACTCCGGGGATTACACAATTATTATTTTACAGAGCTGTATTACGCAGAACTATATTATACAGATTCATATATTATTATATATTATACAGATTCATTCTTCCTGAATGTTTTGCCGCAAATCACATTTATGTCCGATAATTTGTAACAAAACTACAGCCCAAGGAAGTAGGTCAGTTTTAGCAGAATCACCCCATATTGCAATACAAGACGCACATATAATGTGACTTGCCGGTGGCCGGTACACTTAACGCTAAATAATCGGTGTTCAACTTCCTGAAACAGCAGAATGGAGCATGTAGTGCAACGCTCGCACTTACAACCATTCGTGTGTTTGTTGACGTGCACCTCAATCTAAGGTGCACGTCAAAATGAAGATCTTCTAACCGCCTTAAACCATGGTTCACCAAAACCCTGAGAACACTTAAGAACAAAGAGAAACGGCTGTTTCGTTCTGCGAAGTTTAAACCAAATGCGGACTCGTGGGATAGATACTATCAAGCTGAACGCGCATATCTCACGGCACTTCGTCAACGTAAACATTCCTTCTTTCGCTCCAACCTTCCCCGCATGATAAACTATAAAGCTCGTAAATTCTGGCAGACCGCTAAACCTCAGCCCAAAAACGCTATCCGTATTTTTAAAGATCAAGGTGATATCCCTTCAGATTCTGAATGTGCTAATGCATTCAGCGCCGCCCTTTCATCCGTTTTCACAACTGAACGAGACGCCCCCCCACCTGAGTGTTCTACCTCTACCATGTTACCATATCCTGTTATTATCAACGGCCAAAATGTCTCGTACCAGAAGAACCATCGCTTCCTAGGTGTGATTATTGACAGGGATCTTTCGTGGAGCGCCCACTGCGTTTACTTGAAGAGAAGACTAATTTCCATAGTTCACATAATGCGCTTCCTCTGCGGGAAAACTTGGGGCACATCGATACGTTCCATGATGCAGCTTTACAGAGCACTGTTTCTGGGATTTTTACGTTACAGCTTGCCGATGCTGGCCAATACATGCAAGACGAACATCCGCACCCTCCAAAGTTTGCAAGGCCAGGCACTACGCACGTGCTTAGGATTACCACGCTGCACCTCCACGCACGGGACAATTACGATCGCAAGAGAGCATCCGATTCCAACATACGTCACTACTGACAATTTAAGAGCTCACATTAGACATCTCTGCCGAGTTCCCGGTCACCATATTGCTGCGTTGCCACTTCAGAGACCGCAAGCCATGTTTTAAAAGATTGTGTCGACTCATAGAGAATGCCTTCCGTCGGGCTTTACTCCAGCAGCAAGACCACTGTCGCCTCCGTAGTGCCTACAACAACCACAGGTACGCCTCACAATTCCGGGAATAACGAAGAAGAGCCGTCATTCGACAGTGGCTCTACGACAGGCGACATTGTCACTACTCAACGAGGAGTATGGCCAAAGGACACACATTTATACCGATGGATCAGTCTTAGCCGACAGCTCCACAGGTGCTGTTGTTATTCTGGCCTGCCAAGTGACTGTCAAGTTCAGGGTGTCACACGGGACGACATCAACAGCAGCGGAGCTTGCCGCCTTACGTGCTGCTATCCTTTATATCGCGGAAGCCCAGCCTCAAAAGTGGGCTGTCTTTTGCGACTCTAAGGCATCCCTTCAGACTCTGCAATCAGCATTACGACGAAGGGTGCACGAGCAGTTAGTGAACGAAATGAGAGAAGCTCTTCACCAAGCTTTATCGAAGGGACATGACGTTGTGTTCCAATGGCTGCCGGGACATTGTGGTATTGTGGGTAACAACCTCGCTGATGATGCTCCTCGGTCAGCTCACGAGGATGCCCAGACAACCCCAATACCCTTGTCGAGGACAGACGCTGCAAAGGGTCTACGCTCATTCGCTGACTCCATGACGCAAACTTGGTTGAGTGACCCCAGTGTCTGGAACCGTCGCCTGCATGAACTAGACCCATCGAGGAAGCTCCAAGTTCCATCGCACCTCTCCCGCCGTGATGCAACTTTACTGTGCCGCCTGTGGTTAGGAGTAGCTTTCACGAAGGCGTACTCTTTTCGCATAGGAATGGCAGACACCTCAAAATGTGACTCGTGCAATAGCAACGAAACGATAGAACATCTACTGTGTTTCTGTGGACGTTTTGTGAACGAACGAAACGTTCTGCGCGATGCGCTGAACAAGTTAGACGACAGACCGTTTTCCGAAGAGAAGATCCTCGGATCGTGGCCCTACGCATCGCAGGCCAGCAAAGCGACGCGAGCATTACTGCTGTTTTTAAAATCGACCGGCTTAAACGACCGCTTGTAGGCATTCAATGGACAGGTGCATATGTACCCTGACAGTGCCTTCTTCCCTCTTCTTTCTTTCTTTTAATCCCTTCATCCCTTCCCCCCAGCGTAGGGTAGCAAACCGGACGCGCGTCTGGTTAACCTCCCTGCCTTTCCTTCATTTCCTTCCTCCTCCTCCTCTACCATGTGAACAATGCCAGCTATAAACCTTTCGGCAAAAGGCGTCGCGTCACTGATTGAAAAAGCAAAGGTTTCTTCGTCCATAGGTGTCGATGACATCACCTCTAAACTGTAGAAAGCACTAAACCCATTTATGCTGCACTTTTAACCTTGCTGTTCTCTCAGTCATTGCCTACAGGCACTCTACTAAACGAATGCAAAGTGGACAAGGTCGTTCCGTTTTACAAGTCTGGTAACAGAGTTTCAGCATTAAACTACCAGTCCATCTCCATAACCGGTATGCTGTGCAAAATCATGGAGCATATCATTTACACGATCATCATGGACTTGCTCGATTCCAAAAGTTTTTTTTTCATTCATCACAGCGTAGTTTTCGCAAGGGGCTGTCTTGCGAAACTCAGCTCGCTCTTTTTCTTCATGGCCTGCACTCAGACTTACATACTAACACACAGGTAGGCGCAATATTCCTCAACAATGCTGAAGCGTTCGACAAGGTACCTCATGAACGCTTGCTATTAAAACTTTTCAATTTAGGCTTGCATCCAGATGTCATACGGGATCAAAGAATTCCTTACTAACCGATCTCACTGTGCGTGCATTAATAACACGACCTCTAGCCCTGTTCTCGTATCCTCCGGCGTCCCCCAGGGCTCCGTACTGGGTCCCCTATTGCTTCTCATATATATCAATGATCTACCATTGGAAGTTTCTTGCTCTATTCGTATGTAGGGAGGCGACCGCGTTATTTACCAATCAGCAACAAATACCTCCGACCAGGCTATACCTCCGACCGGAGCAGTGTAACTGATATCCTGAACTGGAGCGATCGCTGGATCATGGTTCTTACCCCAATAAATGTAAAGCAATGTCCTTCACCCGTTCACGTGACGCTCTCCTCTATCCGCACAAAATGCTAACACTCGGATTGAAACTGTTAGTGCCTTCAAATATCTCGGTGTCACTAACTCCAAAGATCTTAATTTGTTTCCGCATCTGTCCGAGATCATCTCATCCAGTAACAAACCTTTAGGCTTTCTCAGCTGTCATTCACGAAACGCCCCTCCTCATTTTAAACTTATTGCCTACAAGTCTTTATTCGTCCAAAACTTGAATCGCATCCGCAATCTGGAACCCTCATCAGAACCACGCCATCAGGTTCATTCACTGATCATATTCACACAACGTAAGTGTGTCCTCACTAAAGGCGGAAACAGGCCTGCCCACCCTTTCCTGTTACCGTCGCATTGCCAGCCTATCTCTATTTCACAAAATGTACCACAGTTCACTCGATCAGGCACCTTACATCTCACTACCACCTCGTATATCTCTTCGTACAGGCCATCCCATAAGTGTTGCTCGCTCCCAAACCCGCACTCTCACCTTCTCGTCTTCTTTTTTTCCGCGCACCATTGTAGACTGGAACGGCCTTCCCTGCGCCATCGTTGCCATCACCAACCCAGAAGCTATCTTTGAAGCTGTAAGAGTGCACGTGTTTGTCCTGAATGGTCAAGTGCCACGCATCATTATTGTACACCCACCCCTTATGTGATGTCCCCACAGGTGCCTTTAAAGAAATTAAGTGAAAGGGAAAGTGAAAGTGAAAGTACACACTTTATTATATGCCTTTGCATTGCACGCGGTTGCAAACAGGGTCGCTAGGTTTGGCTATTTTGCGCCAGTTTGTCTACTTTTTTAGGCCGGTGGCGGCAGAAAAATCTTTTCGGCTACTTGGCTCCTTTTTGGCTACTTTCTTGTCCCCTCGGTTTCAGCGAAATTCTCAGTATCTGCTGAAGTCGCAGCCGCTGGTGTTCGAGTATATGGTGACAAAACATGGTAGTCAAAGCGTGGTTCCTGCTCCAAAAAAATGAATTTGGCACTTTGATTGCGCAGATAATGAACTTTAATGAAAAGGATGGCGCCGTGGTCTAAGTAGGCGTAAAGGTCAATGGTGGCGATAATAACATAAATACAAAAAAGCTACGCGTTCATAACCCTCCAGCGAAGTAGGCCTCGCGCACACGCACAGACACACACACAAAAAAAGATTTTGGATAACTGGCTGGGACTCAGCGAGAACTGTTGCATGGATCCTCATTTTGCAGATCCCTCATTGCTGATCGCGGCTTTAAACTACAGAGTGAAGTGAACAGGAATGGTGCATTGGCTTATAGATCCTGCAATGTCGGCCTATCATAGCAGCTGGCTACAGATGGTACCAAGCTCTCCAGGCGCTGTATGAGTACAAACTATAGTATTAGCACATATAGCATATTGGTACGTACAGCATCGGCTGAGTGGCTCAGAAAAGTACGAGATGGGGGGCTCGGTTTAGTTCAATTATACATTAAACCTCATCAATCGATTTCTTTCTCTCCACCCGCTGCAGTGGTACAGCGGTTACGGCGCTCGGCTGCTGACCCAAAAATCGCGTGTTCAATCCCGGCCGCTGCGATCGCATTACACGGGCCTCTAGTATTTCCCGCAAGGGCAAATACTAGAGGCCCGTGTAATGTACGATGTCAGGGCACATTAAAGAACACCAGGAGGTCAAAATTTCCGGAGCCCTCCACTACGGCGTGCCTCATAATCATATCGTGGTTTTAGCACGTAAAACCCCATATAATATTATCACTTCTTTTTCGGCGTTTTATAGATGGCTGTTTTCTGAGCACAATGATACTGCTGATGCCGTGTAAAGTGCTGCCGGTATTTATAGCGCCCTCGGAAAGTGTAGAAGGACCAAATTGTGGGTATCTGAAGGAAGTGGTTTCGTCTTTCCGCTTATTGTCACTGCGAATTTCTTTAGAATATTTGACAGAGGTGTCAGGTAAAAAATAAGTGAAGATTTGCTTGATATTAAGGCGAAAGCCTTAGATGCCTTGTCAAACGCGAAAAGTGACTGTCGGTGTCGACATCGGCGGCGTAAACACAAGTGATGCAAAATATCATCATCACGTGATGGGACTAGAAAGTCCCATGACGTGACGTCACATGATGGCAGTGCAAAACAAAGTGAGGCGCACAAAGCTTGCTGTGCCTCCGATCCGGGAGACAGTGCAAAACCACGTGAGGTGAAGCAAGATTTAAGATGGGGGGGGGGGGGGGGGGGAGCAAAAAAAAAACAAAAGAAGGGAGAAGAAAAAGAAGAAGAGGGCTTTCGCCTTCGAGTCGGCTTAGCCAATTGCGTAAGGGACCCTGTGAGTTTGTGACCCTGTGTGAGGGGCGCGGGCTGTCATCTCATGTCGTCGCTTGGCGTCACACTCAAAGTACCAAAAGAGGAACCATCTGGCGCGCACGAAAGAAATAATACAGAAATGTAAATAAATTTTCCTTCTGGGGCTGGGGTTTGAACCCATGTCCCACCGGTCTGAAGGTGAGTGCCTTGTACACTAGGCCACGCGCCCATTTTTTTCTATATTACAGGGAAGGAAACCGTTGCACTTAGAGTGACATTATAGAAATTAATAATCAGGCATCTTTAAACACAAATTAGATAGAGGAAGCCAGTCTATAGCGTCACTGGACATACGCGGGATATAGGCGCACGCGCCCATGCTTGCCCAATGTGGACTGAAGCATGCGGATGCGTTCTAGTGACGATGAAAAAAAAAAAAAACTATTGGGAAGAGGGATCTACAGGTAAAGTCAATACCAAAATAGGTCAAGAGAGGGCGCCACTACATACCAAATGAAGGTTTCCTTTCCCGCCATGGACGCCAAGCAGCAGTGCGTTTGGAACGCCAGCGCTTGCTTGCCCGTGAACGCTATCGTCGCCGAAAGGCTAATTCGTCTGCCCAAGCCAGCGAAGCGTCAGCGCCGGGAGTTAGACGCAGATCTACGGAAGAGAGAAGCGCGGGCGAAACACCACACGGACTCTCTAAGAAGGGTGGAAGGACTTTTATCCGAAGTATCGCATTACCGCTTATTAGGGAGTCAGATGACTCTTGCCGGTAACACTCCTACGGGGGTCAAATGACACACACCGAAGCGTCAAGCGAATGCACAACTATTTTAAATTACTCAATTGACCCATTCTCTATTTTTGCACAACTACTGTTGGAAATAGTGAAGTATTCATTTTAAGCAAGTCCAATAATACTTGCCGTTGCGCTAAGCGACGGCAAAAAACGAATAGTTCAGGTTTTGCATTATTTCAATGAAACTCGTCAAAACAACACACAGTTTCCAGCAGAGTAATCTAGAAAGCGCAAAAAGATGGTCTGTGACTTCCAATTAAGCCCTTGAGGTATTCCTTATTTGCATGCTTGTATGAGTATAACCAAGTAATATGTGTGACACTGATATGCAGAGTGTCATACGGTGCAAAATAAACTGAAGAAATCAGCATCTTGTTTTCATATTTATTCCTTATGATTATGAATAAATCAAAAAGTGGTGACGGTTGGAGGCATCAGACCTGTGACTTGCTATGTTGTCGCTATTGTTCAGCGTGAGCAGCCATGAAGAATTGTAGAAGAATTGAAGCAGAACGTGATATTACGATGAGAAAACGAAATTGCAGTAAGAGTTTGCAAAACCTACGCACTAAGTGATTTACACAGGCATAATGAAAGCTCACAACAAAACAACAAATGCAGACAGGCATGGTAGGGAACCATGTTTCTTGCCGTTATCGTGTAAAACACAACTTGCTAATAAAAAATCCGTAAACAGGGGGTGGGTGCTCGAGCCAACGTTTCGACAAGTGGACTTGTCTTCTTCAAGGCTGGAACTGATTTCCTTAGCTATCGTGTGTGTATGCTTTGTGCCCTCTCCACCAGAAGGGAGAAGGGGTGGGGGAGGGGGGGAGAGGCCACTGTGACGACTGGGTGAGTCATAAGGAACGCGAAAAAAAAAGCGGGGGGCGGGAGACGGGAGGGTGTACGTTTCGCTGAATGATTGTCAATGGAAGCACGTGGCATTTTAACAATAGTAGGTTCGAAATGCCTAGAAGAAGGGATTAACTATCATTCGTTTTCGTTGTGTATGTACCATACCGAATAGATTCAAGAGCCCCCTTAAGGGGTATTCAGACGGGGGAGGAATGCTCGGGGGGTAAAGGCGGAGCCTAGTGACGTCAGCTCGCGAGGAGAAGTCTCCACAAATGCCCCCCACTCACACGGACGAGGCAAACGGAGGGGGAGACCAGTGTTACTAGACTACTCTGGTGGCTTGCACCACCCGTTTGACGAGCTGCAGACGATCATCCAGCTGCACACTGGACACCCACTGCCGCTCTCTGCAGGAGCAAGTGCAACAATGTGGCCAAACAAGAGCCCGAAATTCCGCCACATCCCCCACCGCATGGGGATCGTTTGTCCTTTCGGGGAAAACGTCCCCGTCTCCTCCGAGGAGGCGCGGGGGGGTCACGCCCACTCGCTAATCCGTGACGTCGCGGTCACGTAACACGCAACCCCCCCGTCTCCCCCGAGCATTCCTCCCCCGTCTGAATACCCCTTTAGAAACGTTAATACCTGCTGGCTGGAGTGTACTGAACTTGTGAATAAGGTATGACTCTGTGTATTTTCTGTCGCTTGGGGACCGGAAGTTTGACTGAGGTATGTAAAGTTTGAGATCTTTGAAGTTGTGTCCTGCTACATTAAAATGCTGTGCCACTGCTTTGGGTAACTTCTTCGCTGTGTCCACGCGATGCCCGTTTATTCAAACATTAACAGGTTGTCCCGTTTCGCCAATGTACCGTTTTTGACAATATGAGCATTCGATCATGTAGATAACGTTTGAACTAGTGCAGGTAAAACTAGATTTTATATGATGGACGTAATCACTTCCGGTGCTTTTAACTATAACGTCATCTTGAAGGTGCTTACAAGTCTTACATCTTGGACGAGAACAAGATGTTATGTGGGCAGTAGAATGAGAGTTTACTTTTACATGCACTAACATGTCCTTAAAATTCCTATTGCGGCGATACACGACCTTTGGTACTCCGGGAAACGCTTTTCTAAGGCGCTCGTTGCTTGCCAGTATTGGGTAATACTTACGGAGGATATTATTTATGTTTGGTAGCGCATTTGAGTATTTGGTTATAAATGAGTGTATTGGCGGCTGGTTAGGCTGTGCTACGGGGGCCCTTTGAGCTAGTGATGATTTCCTATCTAGTTGACATGCTTCGTTGAAGACCTTGTTTAGAGCATCATGCGGGTAATTTCTTTTAACTAATGTTTCCTTTAGGTTGCTTAAGTGGTGAACGTAGTCACTGTCATCGCTACAGATCCTTCTTATACGCCTCACCTGTCCTACAAATATCCATTGTTTGCAGTGTCGCAGGTGATGACTAGTGTAATCTAGGTATTGCTGGCTGTCTGTTGGTTTTCTGTAAAGCGTCGTCTTTAATTTTCCTGCTTCAATAGATACAGTCCTGTCTAGGAAGTTAATTTCACTGGAAGAATGGTGCATGGTGAATTTAATACTAGAGTGAAACTTGTTACAGTGGTCAATGAATGCGTTTAGTGTACTTACGCCATGTTCCCATATGATAAATATGTCGTCTATGTAACGGAGATAGGTGGAAGGCTTCACTGGACATGACTCCAACAGCCCTGATTCTAGCTGTCCCATAAAAATGTTGGCGTATGTTGGCGCAAAAGGGGTTCCCATACTAGTGCCGAAAGTTTGCAGGTAGTAGGACGAATCAAATTCAAAATAACTTAGCGTCAGGACCAGTTCCAGTAACGATAGGTAAACTTGGGCATTATGTGCTTGCTTGCTTTCTATGAGTGATTTTGAGACCGCTTCAATCCCTTCAGCGATAGGTATATTCTAGGGGTGTGCGAATATCAAATTTTTCGAATACGAATCGAATACGAATATCCACCTTCGAATATCGAATCGAATATCGAATATCAAAGAAAAAATGCCTCCACAGTAACAATATTTTATTTAACATGTAGCTATTTGAAAAAAAAAAAACATTAACAGCCTGGCTGGCAACACAACATACACTGCTATCTCCAGAACACAATTTCCAGGCTAGCACAATGCACATCACAACACAAGCAAATATCACGGCACAATGAAAGTAATGACTAGATGTTATCATGAAGAAATGTGAGTTGCTCCACATGATCAGGCAGCAGGCGCTCCCTTCTAACAGAGACAACCCCCCCCCCCCTGCCACTGAAAAGGCACGCTCGCTTGGAAGAGAAGTGGCTGGCATAGGGAGATATATGGGGCAAAGCTTTGCCAGACTGGGGTATCTGAAGGTGCCTACAGTACGCCACCAGTCACGTGTGTCACTATCTTTCTTCATAAGTGGTCCCGCATAGTGAACGAGTGGTAATGCGGCACGTTACGGCCGCATAATATTGAAATTGTAGGGTTACATGATCGCCAACAGCGCTGCACGTCGGAGATGCACCAGCAATAAATCATACGTATCGGGGCGCTCGTCGCAGGCAGATATCGTGCCTCCGTGTACTTACAATGTTTATCGCTCCTCTCGGCAACGTTTTTAGCTATATGAACGCAGCAGAAATGTGGAAGACGAGTTATTTTATGCATGATAATCGAATCGCATATTCGAATTTTTGAAATATTCGAAGTTATCGACTATTCGAAACTTTTCGAATACACGATTTTCGAATCGAATACGAATATTTCGCATGTAATATTCGACGAATATTCGAAACTTTCGAATATTCGCACACCCCTAGTATATTCGTATACAAGGAGGAGACATCTGATGTTACCAGAGTAGCCTGATCCGAGAGTGTTTGTGTGTCGTTAATAGAATCTATTATTCGAAGGAAATGAGGTGTATCTTGGACAAAAGACGGTAGGTTAGATGGTATTTTAGATAAAGGATGATTTAGAAATGTTGATAGCGACTCAGTAGGTGTATTATTGTTAGATACTATAGGCCTGCCCGGGATTTGCGTGATAAGCAGTTCATCTATGGACACCTTATGAATCTTCGGAAGAAGGTAGAAGCGGCCTGCTTGCTTGTTTTTAGGCATCAGGAAACGGTGCTCAGAGTGTGTGATTAATTCCCTGGTTAGAAAATCCGTGATCGTATGTTGTATGCTATTACTATATTCTTGAGTCGGGTCCGAGGCTAATTTTCGATAGTGCGTGTTGTTGCTGTGTTGTCTGATAGCTTCGTTTTTATATTTTTCTATAGGCCAGATTACTATACTACCACCCTTGTCCGCTGGTTTTATGACAATGTCCTTTCTGTTTGAAAGTTGTTTCAAGACCTCGTGTTCTGCGTAAGTTCTTCGGCTTTCGACTCCGTTTAGCTGTGCTCAGAATTTCCCTTGAGACTAGTATTATATATTGGTCTAACTCTTGGCATTGTTCTATATCTGGTGTCCAAGTGCTTGGCGGACGCAAAGAGTCATTGCTTACATCTTCCGTATCTGCCTTATCAAAAAAGAATTCCTTGATGCGCAAACGTCTTGAAAACTCAGTTATATCTTTGTGGAGCTCGTACTCGTTCACTGCATTGTTTGTGGGACAAAATGTAAGGCCGCGCTTGAGCAGATCTATATCGACTGGACACAGCGAAGAAGTTACCCAAAGCAGTGGCACAGCATTTTAATGTAGCAGGTCACAACTTCGAAGATCTCAAACTTTACATACTTCAGTCAAACTTCCGGTCCCCAAGCGACAGAAAATACACAGAGTCATACCTTATTCACAAGTTCAATACACTCCAGCCAGCAGGTATTAACGTTTCTAAGGGGGCTCTTGGATCTATTCGGTATGGTACATACACAACGAAAACGAATGATAGTTAATCCCTTCTTCTAGGCATTTCTAACCTACTATTGTTAAAATGCCACGTGCTTCCATTGACAATCATTCAGCGAAACGTACACCCTCCCGTCTCCCGCCCCCCGCTTTTTTTTTCGCGTTCCTTATGACTCACCCAGTCGTCACAGTGGCCTCTCCCCCCATCCCCCACCCCTTCTCCCTTCTGGTGTAGAGAGCAGAAAGCATACACACACGATAGCTAAGGAAATCAGTTCCAGCCTTGAAGATAAGTCCACTTGTCGAAACGTTGGCTCGAGTACCCACCCCCTGTTTACGGATTTTTTCATCGCAGCTTCCATCTTCCACTTCCTGCCGTTTTTTGAACTTGCTAATAGTAGCTTTTGTAACACGTCACTTGGCGACAAACTTGCAGCACAAGATGATGTGAGCCTTTTTTAAATAACAAACGAAATCGTTTAGGCTCCTTTGCGTGGATGCCACTGACCTATTTTTCTACGTCGTGTTGTCCAACCAGAGGAAATGTAGGACCGACTGCCTGGTTGACAGGACGAGCGCCGCTGTTGATTTTCCCATCACGAGTGGTGAGGCGACAGACCATAGCGACACTTTCGTTTCCCCGAGTGTGGCTGTCAAATGGAATGAAGTGGGAGAAGCGATCCGGGATTCTGGGAATAACCAACACACACACAATGATTATTTGTATTTAAAACCACGCTTTGTTCAACACACCGTTACTGTACACACATCTGACACGTGTGTTTCGTTTTAAATAATTTCGCACCGAAGACAAATTTTCACGTAAAAGAAGGAGGGAACATCGTCTCGCAATAGGCACTGGCAACGCACGAATGAAAGTGCTTCTTTTCTAAGAAATCGCTTCAAAATTTACTTTCAGAATAAGCCCAGCTTTGCGGCGGCATATTCCAACACCCAAACGCATCCTCCGGCAGTCTGGGGCACGTCGTGAGCTGTTACTGACCGCCCGTTTTACAAACGTAACCCATCCTTATATACTCAGATAAACAAATGCGAGTACGAGAGCCCGAACGACACCCAGTGCGCGCGGACGCCATCTACGTCGAGATTAGACATGTCATATACTAGATTTACCGCACATAGCTCCCACAGTGACGTGCACTCACCCGATTCTGTTATAATAATAAAATATCTGGGGTTGAACCCAAAACCACGATATTTTATTATTTATTTATTTTTACATACTGCAGCCCTGTGAAAGGGCTATTGCAGGAGTGGGATTATACAGTGCAGAAAAGGTCGCAGCAAACAAAAGATACACGAAAAGTAACAACAAGAACAATTTGCAACAATTAAGGAATTACACTTTTGTTATACATAATGACTTTCAACAAGAATAGAAACATAATCATTCAGGGGGAGTGAACGAATGTGGCCAGGTATGGAATTCCATAATGATCATGAGGGACGCCGTAGTGGAGGGCTCCGGAAATTTCGACCACCTGGGGTTGTTTAACGTGCACCTAAATCTAATTACACGGGCCTCAAACATTTTCGCCTCCATCGAAAATGCAGCCGCGGCGGCCGGGATTCGATCCCGCGACCTTCGGGTCAGCACTCGAGCGCCATATGGGCGCGAGGACATACCGTGGCGCCGCCAAGCGGAGGCATCCCTGTGACGTGCAAGGTTGGATTGCTGTGCCGGCCCTCTTCCGCTCAGCCCGCAGCCGCTTTCGCGTCCGCTTTTTTATTATTGTTGTTGTACTTCAACGAAATAAGTAAAATACTGCTGCGGCTTCGTCGCTGATTGTACGAAATGCTCAGTAACGGTTCAGAAAAAAATGTTACGTCTTCATAATGCCTTAGACAGCGTCCCGACTGCCGGCGTCGTCTGCTATGGCAACCGATATGAAAACCACGGGGGCCGCACACGCTGCTTTTGTAAAAGGTAACTACTAATCATTTTGCGCCGAATGGGCTTTAACGCGTGTTTGCGGCAAATAAACATATATTTGCTGCAAGAAATGCGGCCAACCGTGCAACTTCATTCATTGTAGGTTTGCATATAAAAACGGGCCGCGGTTTACGCGACAAGCATGGACAAATTTACATTCCTGTTTAGCATATATAGCTCTATGAAGCACGACGAAAGCGGTTTCTCTGCTTTGTGCGAAGCGACCCAGTATGCTTACAGATTCATGCAGCCGCAACCTTTCTCAGCTCCGACTCCCAGTCCTCACATGGGCGGAGCCACCGGGCCGGCCCCCGTAAGGGGTGCCCAGGCCCCTTCAGGACCTTTAATAAAGGTAACTCTCTCTCTCTCTCTCATATGATTGGAGAGAAACGCACGAGAGCCATATGTGCGCACGCGCCTCATTTAGTGTTCACTGTTGTAGCTGGATAACATTTCACATGAGTTTGTCTGCGGCGTGATTTTATTATCTATCTGTTGCTTCTCATTGCGCGAATTTTCTAAGGTGGTCACACGGTGCATTTTCGATCGCCATCGAGCCACACATCGGGATGAAAATTTTCGAAAATTAACTCCGTTATCCAGCTTGCACAAATGGGCCAATCGCGATCGAAAAATACGGTACCGATCGGGCTCGATTGCGATAGCAAATGCACCGTGTGCCAGCCGATCGTATTACTTGCGCACTTGAATGGCCATGCTGCAAGGTGTAACTTACCATGGTCTAAATGGCAATATTATGTTGCAGTGAAAATACCAGCGTCCATCATATATAAAGCTTAATTGATAAGCAGTATGACACTTCGCGGCTGCTGTTCCCTTATGAAAATGAGTCTTGAGTGTCTAGTGTCGACTAGGTGCGCTCCTAATGAGTCACTAGACAGACATTAGACACGCAAAGCCTAATGTCGTTTAACATTAAGTGTACATCGGAGAGTCAAATGACCATGTGCACTTTAATTTCTGGTGACTGAAGTGTTCAGACTTTCAGTTGCCGTTCCTAATGTCAAAACGCGCATCACAACAAAGAAGTTAAATAGCCTTAATCGCCACCGTAAAATCAGTTTATCACAATAGACAAGTTCGTCTTTCAGAGACTACAAGCAAAAAAACAATTTGTGTTGCAATGTACACAAATATCGTGTTTCAGTAGAGTGCGTAAATATTTTACATATATCGCCCATGCACCGGCGATCGAAGAATTGCTGACGACCGCAGCAATGTTCATTATATTACCTGCCGTATAATAGAAGTAAGCATTTCCTTATTTTTAAAAGGCATGAGTCGATCACATATGCAAATATGAACAGATATGATCAAGTGACACTGCGAACACTCGCTCAGGGGCCCGTGTTGCCCATTTGTCCAGTAGAAATTAACGGAGGATTGAGAGTGGGGATTACCCGCACGGCGTCGCGAAGGATTTTGGGGGGCGGAGAAGAATTGGAACTGTGGACAATGGGTGACGTACAGAAAAAAAGTTCGTTATTGTTGTGATAAAAATTAGGGACTGTTCTTATGCATGGTGCACTTACATATATGTCCAAAACAGAATGTTGTTGGTTGCAAAGATACGCGGACAAGCGTTTTTCCCAACCTCAAACTACTGTCTCTATCTCTCCTCGCTGTTGCAACGCTGGTCAGAAGCAGCCGACAACCAAAGTTCGATTTGGCCCAACGTCGCGTACATCCTTCTCCCACCCCGCCTCCTCGTAATGTCGTCTCCACGCGACTCTCTTCCGTTCTCCACGGCGTCAACTCCTCTCTCCCTTCACTCCTTCCTTGTCCCATTCACCTCCTCTGTGTGCAACGTTGGGTGTCGCCTATCACACCCTACCCATTCCCTCCTCCTATCATAATCCCTACCTCTTTCTATCCACGGGAGAGGGCAGTAACTTGAAACAAAAAAGCGTTTCTTTTGACAAAACAAAATGTATAGTTGTATAACAAAATCGAACAGCCATAACACATTCCCAACATGCACACACGGGTTAAAAAAAGCCATAAATACACTTTTTTTTATGTACAGTGACAAATAAAAACAACAACATTGCTTTATTTTCTACGGAGCGCTGTTTGAAGAGAGGGTCAGCGCGCACCAAGGAGATATTTATATTTGTTTTGATTTATGCAGCGTCATATCGCGTTTTTGCACTTGTGAAAACGTCGCACCTTTTACGTGCACCTCACAGTCAAAATAGCGCCTTCGTCCTCAAGCGAGCGCTCGTCACCCTCCACCTTTCCCGACGACTCGCCTAGGGAGCTTCTGACGAATTTCACTAGCAAATGGCTGTATAAGCCTGAGACGGCCGCTCGAACAATGAAATGGCCGTCACATGAGGTACGGAAGGTTCACAAACCGAAACTGAATTCGAAACGCGCGCCGAACCGGACTATTTCGCGGAGCAGTACATGTGCAGTAGCTCCGCCCCCGTAGCCTTCCCTTCATTGCCAAGAAAGTTGTCCTTGGGGGCGCTTTAGTTGTTTGACGGGTGCACGATGCGCGCGGTTTGTGTGTGTGTGTGCCATGCTGTGTTCTGCAATGCTTCGTTACCACGTTTATCGATTATGCACGTTGGTTACTTGATTCAATGTCAAGTGTACCTTCCAAGACGATCTAGGTCCTAGTCTCGTGACTGAAGGCGAGTGCGGACGTACAGCAGCCTTTTGACAAGACTGTCGCCGAGTGTACGGTACATTGTGGACTGTAAAGCTGAAGAGTGCACAGTGGATGCCTGATTTTGGTAAGTTCTAGAATATTTCTGAATTACACAGCTAGGTTACTTCATTACATGACGTCTTTTACGCAGGAACCGAGTGTGATCGTCTGGGCGGTGTGTTCACTCTGCGGGGATGATGGCCAGAGGAAGGATGATAGACAAGTATGTTTTACGCTATGCTCAATGCTTTCTGTGCACTTTATACGGTTGTATGAAGCACTCACCATGTGCGTTCACTACCTACAACTGCAACGGGTGGATGAAGGCGCGTTGCTTTGCGCGATACTCCGCTCGCTTCTGTAACGCAAGCGTTTCTTGTCATGGCGCTCTTCTTCCTTGGCTGTTTTTCGATTCCAAGAATGCCTGTCGCTCGGCCCGCCCGCTTCCCGCTGCTGCTTCTCTACTCGGGAACTGGTTGACCTTGGGGACGCCTGCGCGATGTATGTGTCGCAGGGAGGGCAACACTCGCCCTTTTGGGCGTAGGGGACCGGAGGGGGGAGGTGAGGTAGGAGGGAAGGACTGAGAGCATGGCTCTTTCCCGGAGAGGGGACGGGTCGCGACCGAGGAGAGAGAGAAAGTGGCCCGCTCTTGGCATTCCGCCGCTCAGAAGCGATCGTAAACCGAAGGAAGAATAATTTGCAAGATTTTTTGTATCCGAGTTGTGATTCTGTAAATAAACTTCTTAGCGTCGTCGAAAGTTATTGAAATCGACTACAGCTGTATACTGCACGAGATCATCGCCTGAAGCTACTTGTACGATGGCTTATCACTTCGGAAATAGAACTGCTTTAAACATAACGTTCATCGCCTAGCCTTCTCATGATGCAGGTACAAATGAAGTAACTTTTCAGGAAACTTCAGTAATAATTGGCATGTAGTACGCGGGGGGGAAGATATAAAAACACGCTGCGGCTGCACATGCGCGCGCGGTGCTCTTCAGTGGCGTGTGTTTGTGGCTTTCTCCGCGACTACTGCACAGCGCTTGTTTTTGTTAGAAGTTAGTTGCACTATGGTTAGGATTTTAATCTGACTGTGCAAGGTCGTTGCTACGACAAACGAACTTGCGTTCGGTGAACCCACTTGAAGATAGTACAAGTCAGTGAATTACGTTATATTCTGGTACTAACACCATGTGTACAGTAATTTGAAAGAGCACAAGATGTATATAATTATCAATTCTAGACAAATATGCCAGTTGCGTTTGGCAAGGTGCCCTTTGTTGCAATATTTGTGTTTGAGAAAAATGATGTGAAATATTTTTCCCGTCGTTATATTGTTTCCTGAAGCATACTGGTTTATATTAACAGAAGTTGTTGTAATGGTTAAGCAGCACTGTTCCAAGAGCTTTTTATCCACTGTGCTGGGGTGGCAAAAGCACACCTCAATTATGTGCTTATTTAAAGTTCCTGTTTCTTTTGTGAGCTTTTCTTAAGGCAGCATGAAACTGAAAAAGCGCGCTTATTTGCAGGTTGTGCGACTAAGACGTAGCATTCATTGTGAGAGTGCTACTTTAATTTTATGAAGTAATTATTATGGGAAACAAATCTAAATTCTCATATGTAACTATGTGTGCAGAAGTTTAGAGAAGGCTGACAAAAGTGGTTAACGGTTTTTTTTTTATGGCTTGCAGCACTACAAATTCAAACCGATATTCCAGGCATTGATTGGCTTTAACACGACTAGAATTACTTTCCTAAACGGCTCAAATTCATCATATAATACAATATGTAAAGCTCGGCATTATGGAGTGTGCACATGGGCCACACATACTCTTATTTTATCAATTTATGCATTTTATATTGTGTAGCAGAGCTGATGTAATTTTCGTCATTTAAATGACCTATATCGTAATCTGCGTTCTCCAACCACATAGTGTTTACTAAGTACATAAGTTTCTGAAAGTTCGGCTTGCAATGGCACCATTACAGTTGTCTGCCATGAGCCGTTGCTCAGGTTATACTTGTTCTTATAGCGCAATCTGAGTCCATCATTCAAGGCCCTTGCTGGTATATAAACATAGACTTGCCTGAATACATTGTATGTATTGTGTGTGAGCTGTAAGGTCTGTGTGGTGCGCCAACTCATGAATGTTTTCTGGTATCCTTAACATATGTACCCGGTGATCTCACCTGTTCGTGGAACTGAAGCAGACGACAGCTTGCAGACGAAGATGGGAGCGTTCTACCTGTGAGCCTGGTCGAGCTTATATTTTATGGTAGGCATTTGTTTCAATCTTTACAAAGAGCTTCGACATGTTGCGCCTGCTCATGAACCTATTGCAACTTTTTTGAGGGAATTCTAAGATCAAAGAAACAAGACCCTAGACGTAACTCCATTAATGTATACTTGATGCTGGACTTGACCTTCTGTGTTGTTTTCCTGTTTTCTTACAGGATTTGCTGAAAGTTTCTATTGGAAATGCGATATAAGATGCAATTTTGACTAACTCTAACTTCACAAAAGTGCTTTTTGTCAACTACCTGCACGGGGCCTTGGCAGTACATCTAAGTGTTCTAAGGTGCACGATGTGTTGGATAAAGTTTTCTTTGCAACTCTTATATATTTACTGCGATCTTTCGTGCAGGATACACATGCATGGATACACATACATGGATTCCCTACAAGGACCCTGCGCATCAAAAGCAATCTGTCATCAATGTTAAGTAGACAGATTAAACGAAACGAAGATATGACAGGTGTACACCATATTTTTCTTTCATTTAACCTCTGCATGTTTCCCAGTCAATAAATGTTTTTATCCATTTTCTTTTGTTGAGAAATGTCTTTGTACAGCACAAGTGTCGTAGAAGGTGCATACATGCACTTTTGTATGATGCTTGGCTGCATGTGTATCAACCAGCAAGCACATTGTCAGGCACAACTAATATGTGATTCCGTACTATCATCCGGACATATCATAAATCTTATCATGCACTGTAATAGTTCTGTTTCAAGAATGTTATGAA
The DNA here is from genome assembly GCF_013339695.2 of Rhipicephalus sanguineus. Lineage (NCBI taxonomy): Eukaryota > Metazoa > Arthropoda > Arachnida > Ixodida > Ixodidae > Rhipicephalus > Rhipicephalus sanguineus. The sequence continues at coordinate 132,265 of NW_023615171.1, read as the reverse complement.
TGTCATTGGCCACGAAGCACAAGCTTGGCCGAGGGTCATTGCAAACAGGATGTTTCATACTCACAAGAAAGTCACTCATAAGGACACATTAGAATGACGGTGGCCAATATGTTTTTGAATGACATTATGAGTACATTAAAACAATTCTGAAGAAATACATTAGAGAATCAAATGAGTGTTGATGTCAAAGGTCGTTTCATGCTCACTAGACTATCACATGTTAATACGCATCGGACTATCACATGTTAATCCGCATCAGACTATCACATGTTTTATACGCATCAGAATGATCGGCCAATATGTTTTTGAATGGCATTTCAAATAGATTACAAAATTCTAAAGGGACACATTAGAGCGTCAAATGACTGAAATGTCAGAAGTCATTAGACTTTCTTTTTGAACTCGTCTCACATTTTCATAAGGGTTGAAGGTGAATCAGTGTTTGAAGCTGGCCAAGTTTTCCCCTGTAGCGTAAAACAACATAGAGAAGAACAAGTGACACTGGCTATGGGTTCATTTTACAGAAATAATCTATACTCAAGGAACCCCACGGGCTGAATTCGAGTCTGACGGAAGCCCATGTGGTCGGGGAAAGACACGAGGACAATTAAAATGCACACGAAGGCGGGAGGGGGGCAAACTGTGGTGGAAGTTACATCGGCAAGACAGGTAACTTTCAGCAAAGACTGGAGCAGCACATGTATCACGTAAAAAGGGTTTCATCGAATGAGATGGCCGAACACGCAGAAGCAACTGACCACGAAAAATAGAATCGGATAAGGCAAATATAACGGAAAGAGAAAATAACTTGACTTCTTGGGTTTATCTTGAATCTGTGACAATCTAGACAACGGCTGACACGCTTAATCGTCATGACGGCAACTTTCCACACATTTCCGCACGTTACCTACGTCATATTTTAAAACACAAAACCATACTGTTTGCGCATTCATTTTTCACTGTGAAGAAGGCTCCCGTGCGGGAGCCGCAGTGTCTTGCTTTTATGTGAATACTCGTGGTCGGGGTCCATTTTAACACCATAGGCTTGAAATAAGAAAAAAAAAGAAATACAGATGACAGCGGCATCACGCTCCTTAAAAGTAGGCTGGCGGTAATGTGAAAGCTCACGCCTAGCCCCTTTGCGTACGTGTACAGTGCACTGTGGCACGGAACAGAAAAGTACCATGCCGCCGATAAATTTTACTGCACTTTTCCGGATTGTGTAGTCTCTAGTGGTGCACACACAAGAAGTGAGAGCAAAACAACGCTGTTAAAAGAGAAAACGCCGCGAAATCGCGCTTAAAAGCGACGCATTTAACCGACTACTTCCCTTCGCCAAAGCGAGGCGAGATCACGTGATCCAACCCTGCACGTCACAGCGATTGCAGCGCCCGCGTCTCCAGTGGTGGGCCTCGCGCCCAATAGGCTTCCCAAGCAACGTTTAGCGGCGCTGCTGCTCTTGACAGGCAGCGCCATCTCTGGCAGAAAAAGAGAAACTGGAGTGTAAGCAGCGCGCGTTTTCCCTTATTTTCCCTTCTCTCCACCGCGTTGCTGCTCGCTTCTGTGCACGTGCAGAGCTCTCGCGGTGCACTTGCGGCGCCTCACAATGTACCGCTTGCAGTGCGGCTTCAAAAGGATTTTCAAGCTTGACTGGCACTTCCGAAAAGCGAACTTGATAAAATGAGAAAGGCTCGTCAATCACGTTAACGGTGAAGAGCAGACGATCGACAACAACGACGCCCGACTCAAAGCGAAATGCATTTCCCAAGTCGCGATTACACCGTGTAGGACGTATACCTCGAGGTAAGCCTCATTCTGTCATGTTAAAGATGAATAATGGTCCACATGCACTGCGAATGAAGCCGTACACGCTATCGATGTTCTGCGGCGTGGACTACGAATCATATGATTGTTGTTTTGATATGGCATGCTTACATTAGCAGCCGTGTACTTTCGTGAAAAAACGTTTGCTTCCTGAGAAGCAAACTGCTTCCTGAGAAGGTTAGAGTCAAGTCCTCCGTGCCGCTGGAGAATCACCCGCCGATTAAGACGCGAGGCAGCTAGCTGAGCTTTAACCACTGTGAAGCAAGATGAACTGCTCGCCTCGTTTTTTCGGCTCTCGTGTCATGCTTGCAGTCCCTTTTTATGATATCGACTTGACAGGCGTATAAAACCTGTTGCGTGAACGCGGCTAGAAAATCGCACAAAGTCAGAAGGTGGTCCCTTCAAGGTTGCAATTGCCAAGCATGTATTAAGTGCCAGTTATATTTAGCGACTTAAATATATATCACCCTAATAAGTGACAAAAACAAAGCAAACCTGCAGAACGATGTCAAAGCTTGCTGAAAATGCACAGACGTCCGTTCCGGCGTGATAAAGCAGCCTTCCCGACGCGTGAAATGCAGGCGCCGAACTTCTGACAATGTGCTGAGTTCAGTTGAATTCAATTAACCGCGCAACGCTAACGGTATAACGCGAATGTGAACGTTCAACAACGACGGGTAAGTCTCACTAGCACGGGGAATCAAAACACAAAGTTGCTTCACCTACAACCGTAACTGGAATTTAACAATGCGAGAAGACAGCGAGTAATCATTACTGTAGTCGCTGCGTGCATGCGCCGCGTTACTTACCGATTCAGGTAGTCGGAACGAACGAAAGCGATGAACTCAGACAGCCAAAATAGAAGGCGAGACAGCGCTGTCAGCTATCCACGCTTGCCGCCTTTATTTCTCGTGCGACTCGCCCGGGAACCGATACAGTTTAAACACGTGAATCGTGTGCCTTGGTGTTGTCTGCACTGTTATGGCTGGCCACTAAGCCGCAATACTTCGGACCTCGCTTGCGCTTCCGCGGGGTCGCTTCTGCCATCGCGGAAATGCGCAGCTTCGCACAGCAGGCCTCTCGGTTCAACGTACCCAGTTGACGGCCCCCCACACTCTAAAAAAAAAGGGAGCGAGAAGGGAGCAACGGGCTCCGTTCCTCCTTCGGAGCCGCGACTTTCTCCTTTGCGGACGATTAAAGGACGATTTACTCGTCGCGCCCTCTTGCGGCAAGCGCCAAGGGAGAAACTTTTCTCCTCAACCAAGTGACTTGCGCGCGCGCGCATGCGCACGCCGAGTTAAATCGTGATTCCGTGCTGCGGAGAGCGGCTGCCCTTTCGCGCTCACTCGGCAGCCTCAGACCAGACTATCCAGTGCTACCGATCTCGGCCAGTCGCGTGCAATTACTTGTACCTAGGATTGATGCGAGCAACACACGAGTGACGTTCATTGTTTTTGTTCTATGTGTTGAGTAACGTGTGTGGCGTTTTTTTTTTCTTTTTTTTTATAGGCTCGGCGTGTGCGCGATGCGCCGCATACTTCCGTGTGTCTCGTGTTGTTTGTATACGTTTGCGCACGATCTGCTTGTCATAAATACAGTAAGTCCCGCTTCACAAAACAGTCTTGTTTTAATGAACACCTTATACTGTACACCAATAATTCAACTTTTTTCAGCGTTAACATACTTGGCTAGAGCACGCGTTTTTAGTTTTACACAGCACTTATAGCACTTATCAATACAAGCAATATAAAGCATGAAGGTTAATTTCTACAACATTTTAGCAAACGTGATACCACTGGACAGTGCATGCGTGAAAGTACGATAACATATAATTGCTGGAGTTTGACGTGTCGAAACCACCGTATGATTATGAGGCACGCCGTAGTGTGGGACTACGGATTAATTTCGATCAACTGGGGTTCTTTAACGTGCACCCGAACATAAGCACATGGGTGTTCTTTGCCTTTCGCCCCATTGAAATGTGGCCGCCGTGGCCGCATTTTAACGTTAACCTGCATCATAATTGCACATATCTGAAAAATAAGTCAATGACTTCTGTCAATTAAGCCAAAATTCTCAATCACATGCGTTTTGGAATACGCATGCCATCACTGAGAACTAGGACCGACTTATGCACGCGTGCAGTATGTATCTCTCGTTCTCAGGATTTTGCTTTGGCGTGCGAAACTCAACACAAAATGCGCTTCTAATGACAGCTGTGCACAGTGGGTATACACTAACACTCTCACTCACCTTTCTGAAAAGAGTATTCCAAATCTAACGCAAGACAAACCACCGCCACAACGACAACTACACAGCGGTCGCACAATGACCACAATTTTCACCACGCCAGGCGAATACCGTGACGTAACAGTAGCAAAGCAGCATAAAGGTACAGCGTACTGAAATATTACAGAACACGTAGTGTGGGTAGCGTCCTTTTCCATAATTCTCGCGGTGTAGCGCCACTTTCTCTACTCAAGTAATCGAGCTGCCGCGACGCCAAGAGCCACTGACATCGCTCTAGAAAGACCACCGTCCGGTGCGAGGCCATCTTGTCTTGTTTCTTTCGCACTACACGCGTTGTAACGTACGTATACACAAATGAGACGGCCGTACCGCATCAGAAGCATTGTCACTGAAGGGCTAGCAGTTGAAAGAATCCATGGTCCATCGTCATACTTGTGGTCAACGCATGAACAGAATGTGAACAGATGTTAGCGATGTTAGCGCCAAACCACTCAACGAAGTCGACGCGACGAAGGCGACGGAATCTGAACTATGTTGCCGATGGTGCGCCCTCACACAGTAAATAAAGAAATCAGAGAGAGAAATTTCATCTGTGGCCGCTGTCGGAAGATGGCGCTATTTCAAAATGTCGTCGGTATGGAATGAACGGTTCTCGATATGGTCGTTTTCGCACTAAATTAATCAGCTCTTTGTAATTATATTGTTCATTATCATGCGGCTTTAGATTAACTGGTGCGCTTGGCTAAGCCATAGCTACTATTTAATAATGTCGGCGTATATTGTGACGCAGCCATGAAATCGTAAAGAGTTGAAGAAAATGACGCATCTTTGTGCCACCATGGTCCACTGTAATTCAGTGACTATATAAGGGCCAGCGCTTCTTAGAAGGGTATGTGTAAACGTCTGTACGTATGCGTCTGTAGTGAATTGTTTGTGTTGTAGGTTTTATACATGCGAATGAATTGTGTATGTACTGAATTGAATGTGCGTACTATGTGTCTGCCTAGTGAACGTGTGCGTATCAGCTTTCCGGTTTCCTTGAGTAATCCATGAATGGGCCTACCTCCCCGAAATGCCGTGTGCAGTATCAACGTACGCAGCCTCAGTCTGAAACTTTTTTTTTAGTATTGTTTCATCCCTCTGGATGGCGCCAGCTACCACCTTCTTCGCGGCCGCGGCGCTCTCATAGCTCCACCTACTTATATGAAGTTGAACATCTATCTATCGAAACTATGCTCTGCTGCGCCGGGATTGTTTTGATGCGACAGAATGTAGTACATTTTGGAGGCACAAACGCGTGGATAACGTCGCTACACCGTGTGACGCTTCGACAAATAAAGACAGCAAGCCTAACGTACAGACTCCGGGTGAGAGCCCCTTTGCAGTATCCGTCTCTTTTAAAGTGAACGCCGTCTCGCTGGCCGAGCGAAACGTACGAGTTCCGTCGTTCCGTTTCGCGAGGTTTTCATCACTACAGGTTTGTCTGCTTGATTTTATTGTCATAGCGTTCGATATTAAGCTCAGCGGGACCGTTTTTTGTGACTGCCAGTGCCGCATACTCTTTATCAGTCGAGAATCGATGCGCTCGCTAGGCCTAAATTTATTGCTCGCTTCACTGGCCTGGCGTCAGCCATCTTGATTTTGACGGTTTCTCCATTGAAAAGGGAGGAACGGTTTCTCCATTTGAAGACGAACATTGGGGACATCGCCGTTTCTCCCTTAAAGGAGAGAGGGTCACTCCATTTTTTTAAGAGTGCAGTTACCCGCACCGAGAGAAGAACGCGTGCGCTACCGCTACCGTGAAAGGGGCTGAGTCGGCCGCGCCTAAGGTTCAGAGCTTTCCGACAGAGCCGCAGCGCGGCTGGCGCGGCGCTGTCGTCGCGCCGCAAACTTGAGCTTGGGTTCCCTGTATGGCGGCGCCTTCATCACGGAAGCCAATCGAAACGCGCTTCATGAGAGTGCCGTAACTCCTCCAGAAGTGCTAACTCTCTATTTCTGCTTCTACCTTCCAAAAGGGGTCAAATGATACCCGAAGAGGGTCACGGTGCCGTGACCCTCTTTTGACTCTTTCTTTTTGCTTAGAGTGCAGTAAATGGGAGGTAATCCGCAGCTTCGGAAGACTTGGATGAGAGACCAGCGCTGGATAGATGGCGCGCCGAAAAAGGGCGCCTGGCGGGGAGTCGCGACATAACTCAGCCGCTCGCTCCCAGACGACCGGCCGCACTGTACCGCGGTGAGCGCAAGCGCGTGCGCTGTTCCCGTGCTTGATTCTGACGAGAACAACTCGAGCCGCCATTGCGCCAGTAATACTGTTTTATGGTTTAGAAAAAAAATAACTTTGTCTGAAGGCTACTTTCTCAGGAAAGCACTGGAAAATGGAGAGAAGCCCTGTAAAGCAGACTACGTCTGTGCATACGGCGTCGAAGAGACAGTGCTGGTGGCTGCGTCGTCGCCATTTTCTGGTTGCGTGCTGGGATTTGTGTCAGCTAGTGCAGGCTCACAAGCCTCCATTTATAAGTACGTGCTTGCGTCGATACCAGCTGACCACTACTGCAGTAAAAAAAAAATAAGAGACAAGCGGTAACGCGTCAATGTTTTTTCTGCCGCGGTTTGTATGCCCAGCCCGCGGTATGTATGCACGCGGACGTTGATTCAGCAAACCACCGTGCTAGCATAGCATGTATGGTGTCCCGCTGTTATGCTCAAGGGCGCGGGATAGATTCCCGGCCACGGTAGCCGCATTTCTATGGGGTTGCAATGCAAAGAACACCCGCGTACTGAGGTGGACATTAAAGAACCACAAGAGGTCAAAATTAATCCTGATTACTACGCTACGGCGTGCCTCATAATCATGCCTTGTTTAGCACGTGAAACGCCAGCAATTGTTGATGTTGATCAAACACCTTTATTCTAAGCAGACACAAGCAAGCGAAAAAAACTAACACAGAGCGTTAAGCGAATTAAACGGCGAGTAAAAATCCAAGACATTTGACCCTTTTCTAGCGAGGCATAAATTCCGATGTCACTTCGCCGCGGCAGCCAATGCACAAAGAAGCTTTACCGCATCGGCTGACTCCAGAAAGCTAAGCGTCCAGTAGTAGTAATCCGCTGCTTCGTTCGTGACAAGAACTCTGTCTGTAACACAATTGAAGTTCAACGGAGGCATCCATCGCGTGTTTATTTCTCATAACGGTTCAGTCGCTTCGGCGAACGTGCCCCCGCACGCATCTCGTAGACCGACGGCTTTCCTTCTGCGTAACTGTTTGCAAATAATGTAGACTACCTGCCTATCGTATCATTCACGTCACGCGGTGGCATCAGAAGGAGCTTGGTGGTGGTCAGATGTAAAAATTGTTACATATGCCGCATGCTGCATAAGTGTACGTTTTTAATTACGACAAAACACCGATTAAATTCTGCTCGTTGGTCCCGGTTTCCACTGGTGGCCCTCACTATCGAATAAATCTAGCAGACACGCGCAGTTCGGTTTAGAAACCAGCCCAACGCTACTAGACAGGAGAGCAAGAGCAGAACATACTGTGCTCGCCTGACTGCCGGGATGCAGTGCCGCATCCGTTCCTATTCATATGTTTTAGAACAAAAAGCATAGAAGAATACGTCCTCCCTCATTTATACTTATTGTGGCACTTGAAGAGAGAGAGAAAGGAAAGACAGGGAGGTTAACCAGAAGAATTCTCCGGTTTGCTACCCTGTACGTGGGAAGGGGAAAGGGGATGTGAAAGAATGAAAGAGAAGAAGCAGAGTTTGTGGCGACAGCACGCGACAAAATACAACAACAAGAAAAGCAAAGTCATGACCGTAGCCCAAGTACTATGCGAAACAGAACCGCCAGCATCCTTTTGTTTGTTTCGGCGATACACGACCGCATCGCCTCAACCAGTCGCCACTCTCGTCCGCGGAACTGCCAGGGCGGCACTGCCCGCACCGCCGAAACTCGAGCGCTGGTTCCCTATGCAAGCTGAGCGCCAACAATGACAAAGGAACCCGCAGCTTCTATTCAGACAAAGAGCCAAGCGCCAACACAGGCAGGCGAATCCTAACCTCTGCTACGCCATTGTACAGTTCTCACGGTACGGAACTGCCGCGATTATTTTCTTTAAACTGCACACACGCACGTTGCCCGCGAAAGCACGGTTATAGGTTGGAGATTATTTGTTCCCTGGGACACACATTGTTTGTTATGTAGAGAGCCAGGAACTATTGAACACATCCCTATAGATGGCTGGAATGGGTTGTTTCTTTTTTTTTTTGGGGGGGGGGGGGGACGTATTACAGAGAACTCTGACAAATTAATTACGGTTAAATCTAAATGAAATCCGTTATCTCTCGGTTTATAATGAGGATGGCGTGCCATGACTTTGTTATGCTCCTGGGCCACCGTTGCCCATGTCAAACCCGAACGGCCGTTCACAATGGAGCTGTTGAGGTCGTACTTGTCCGTACGCATTTTTACGAATCTGTGCCCCGTGTTCTGGCAGTGCTAAAAGTGCAGATGTATTTACCGGAGTGGGTTTCCATATTGGGAACATCATGGCAAGTGCCGAAGCTCAAATGTGTAGCCAGCCAATTAGAGCTGACGGTTCATCATATCACGATAATGTTTTACTGTTTCCTATTTTTACTGAGTATGTGATCACTCTTATATGCGAGACAATAAAGAAAAAAATTATTACAAATATATTTATGCAAATGTGTCGCACTGACGGACATTTAACACAATGCCGAATATATTCGACGCATTACGGCGTCCGTGTCACATTTAGCACACATCAGTGTGTCAGAAAGAACAGCGCATGTGTCTTGGTTGAAAAGGACGTGCGTGTGGCAATGATTTTTTTTAAACTGTTGTGATCGGTGTAGTTCTTGGCTTTGCAAAACGGTGAGCAGTGGCGAGTGCGTCGATAAATACGAGATGTAACGAGAGGCAATGGGGCGAATTGATGTTGATGGGGGCGAAATGCAATAACACCTGTGTGCTTAGCTTTAGGTGCACAATAAAAACCACAGGTTGTGAAAATGAACCCGAAGTCCCCCATTACGGCGTGCTTCATAAGAATATCGTGGGTTTGGCACATAAACTCCAAAGGCGCGCGTGTTCTGAGACAAGCACTCTCCGCGGCAGCGCCGCTTTGCGTGACGTAGGATCTCGCCTGTCTAACGACTGAAATGACGACTGAATCAGCCAATCAGCATGCATTGAAAACAATATTTTGGCGATATATCCAACTGTGAATACGGCTTCAGAAATTGTTATTACTGTTGAAATGACACATGGTTCCGTGCCATCGTATGATGCCGCACACAGGGACTCTACCGAAAATCATCCAGCGATGCCATACCATTTAGGTCATGTCAAGCTCGTACACAATTGTTATCTTGATACGGCCCTTCGTGCGAATATACTTTCTATTGCCACTATATGATTCGTTCGGCTTCAAGTTCATAGGCTTAATCTTACGGTAGGCTGCTCTCCCTTGTTTCGATTGTGTTCTATCCCAAAGTGCGAGCTCACAAGCAGTCATGGGTTGCATTTGATAAAAAGTGGTTGCGGCAGGTATCTTCGTCGTCAAAATAACAATAAGCAAGTTATAAAGGGAACTTTACCAGTAATTAGTCTTACGCTGGATAGCACAAGAAAGCGCTCATAGTTCGAAAAGCTCTGCCTTGTTTTTTCCCCTGGGCCCCAGACGATTACAGAAAGCAACTACTGTCGAACACAGATATTCGTCGTTCATTGAGTCCCACACCTTTGCAAGAGAACGCTGCGGCTGCTCAAGTAACCAGCGCAGCGTATTCCTCAACAGGGACATAGAAAAGCTGAGTGCATTACATCAGGCAAACAGAAAGGGCGCTAAGGATGCTAAGTGCTACACCATGGCTGAAACACTCGGACGCTGTCGGTAGGCATGGAATCTTTCTGCAAGTCAACTTAAGTCCGGCGCATACTTTGGTCGTCAAAAGTCGTCGCTCCCTGTTGACGTTGCAACCCCACTAATTCGGTTCTTTGACCAATATAGAACCTGAATTCGGTCACTTTGGGGCCTAAACTCGTTAAAGTTCGAAGTTGTCTGTAAGATTCGTAATGGAAGATTCGTAATGGAAGTTCCGAGTGAGTGCTTGTTGAAAGAACTTTATTAACTGGGCCAGCAAAAAGTTCGGCACATATTTTTGAACGCACTGGTTTCTGCTGGTCGCATGCGTGAAGTGAATGCCCCACAACGATGTCGAAACCTTCCTTCAGCATCAATCCAATAATATGTAGGGTCGTCCGTTTCAGTCTTAGCAACATACACGTAGGCTGTATTCAACGGAGCAAAATGCATCTTTGTAGCGTCCTTGAATGGTGTCACGTTCGCGATAAATACGCGCGCAAGGGGCACCGTTCCGATACGCAAGCGTCGCACTCCCCCCCGCCCCCCTCATTGCGGCCGGCTTCCTAGTTGTGAGTTCGAACTAGGACACCAAGTGGAGCTACGCGTCACGTTCGGTGAAATCAGAATTAGCTTACTCCACGAAAACACACAAAAATTAAATAAAAAAAGGACGACGAGAGTAAAAGGTACGACAGCCTATTGCTTCACAACAGGCCACATGTACCGAAACCGAGAATTAAAAAAATGTAAACAAAAGCTATACTGCGACCTGCTGTTCTATTTTAAAGCGTTATCAACGGCCACTCCAGTGAGGAGAGTAGCGAGAAACGTTGAAGCAGTAAGCGAATGTCCCACGACGTGGGACTTCTATCGGTGCGACAAGCGCGTAGTCCAAAGCGGAGAAGCCGGACCCTCTCTCGTTCCCATGCGCGCGAAAGCGCTCGGATATTTTCCAGGGCGGCCTTTAGTACCTGAAATGGCCAACGGCGCAGGCTGGATAAAACATAAGACACAAACAAAGCAACTGAGTCGGCCTGTCTTGACGTTTAACAAATTACGCAATAAATGACGGACGCGCCCAGCATGACAAATTGAGGTCACGAGAGGCTAACTTGGCGATGGGACACAGCGGGGCACTAAATTGATGCAAAGAAGCTTGAGAGGCGGTAGTTTCGAGTTCCTTCTTGCTTGGTAGCTCTCTTGCCTCACGTTTTTCTCCGCCACAGCTTTCCTCTTTTCGCGCCTCGCGGCCTCTTTATTATCTGACTGTAAACATCGTACCAGAGTAAAATCGAACATTCTAACTTTGTTCGTCTCGAAAAGCGCGACACATCGGTATAAACCAAGGGAAGACCACACAGTAGTTCATAGACAAAGGCTGAGAACACGTGATTAGCAGCATTGCAAGTGCAAGAAGTGCGAGAACCAGTGCGCCGCCGCTGCGTACTCGAAAGGATCGATTACTGGCCGTCCGAGGGGCATCCATTGACCCAGTTCGGCTGCTGCGAGCGACACGCATGAGCTTCAGAGCCCAACGAGAACACAGAATGTGGCGCCGTTACGCAGCCGGCCGACGCAGGAGGACTGCGCAGTGCCGCAATTAGCAGGCGTGTGCTCTGGAGCAGAGGCTCACACGAGACTGTTGCACGTGCACACGAGCGCGGCGTGCTGCCCGCACTTGGTAACTACAGTAGTGGGCCAATCCGAGAACACGCCTTATTCAAGAGGATGATATATCTGCTCTCGAGGGGCCTACTCCCCCGAAGGAGAAATACTCCTGGTGACGCGGGCGAGCAGAAGGGGAGAGACGAAAACGGGCACCGTGGACCGGCTCCACACCTGGCCACGCGGCGTGTGATGCGCTTCGCCGTAAGGCATGTCCTGGTGTGCTCGTGCAAGGTGCTGAGGGGAGTGTTGCAGCCGTTCCCGTATCTTGGCCTCGAATCTACCGAAACTGAGAGTCTCCGCTCGGGCGTACGTGCAGCCACGCTGCTGCAGCTGCTCGTCTTTCATTTCTGGAGGCCTCCTTGTTTTCATGTATTTTCTTGTTTGTGCGGAGAGTCTGTGCGTGCGTCCCAGGTTTCATACTCTTTGGTGGGGCGATGCGCGCTAAGTGGAAGGGTATCTGAGCGTTCTGCGATTAGAGTCCACGGCAGGCCCGTTCGGCTGGCCGCGCATTGGTGCAGCCCCGATGAAGCGGAGAGTGGGGTGCGCACTAGGCAAGCGCCGCACAAACAATAAAGCGCGATGGAACGAGATCGAGGGCGAGGGAGCGAGAGAAGCGCCCAATCGGGCTAGGATTCTTTTACACGTCTCGCGGCAGTTTCTGGCCAAAGTACGACGAACTTGAATCGAAACAGATCGAGGTGCGCTGCCGCGTCGCCGCTGGAGGTCGAGGTTAGTGGGCGAGAGGGAATAAAAATTGTGTAACAAAGTCAGACGCAGTGTGGCGTCTCCTTTGGGAGGAGAGAACGCGAGGTATAAAAGCGGCACGGATCCGGCCGGTTGCGCATCATTTGAACTTGTGGGATCTTGCATAGGGGATTGCCGATCGCTCCTGCTCCGACATGCACGCCCTGGTGAGTCGCGGTTCAATGCTCCAGTGCTGGCGGTGCCCGTTCGCGAAGCAGCGGTTACGCCCGCCATCTGCGGTGAAGTCGTGCTTCGACCACTGCGGATTTGTTGGCGGGTTTAGTGTGCTCTCTGTGGTGGAGCCGCGGTCGTCTCACTGTTGTTCGTTTCACCTCGACGACATCGTGATAGTTCCTCTTAAGTTCCCACGATAACGGATTTGCTTATGCAAAAAGAATTGTCTAAGTCATGACCCAGCGAAGGACAACTCTTTTTGCATCAGTTGTGGCAGGTATTAATTTCGAATGACGCGGCACAAGTCTTCCAACTATCACTGTTGAAAAATGGAAATATTTGTTCTTCCCCTCTTCTTAGCAGTCAGGTTTTGCCGTCGATAAGAATGTTTAATTCATTCTGAAGTAATGAATGATTCTTTTTTCTGTTCTATGCGGCGTACTTTACCAACATTGATGACTGCCAGTAGCGCTTGTTTCTTATGTATTCTATAGAAAGTTGAGTTCTTCTCACGCGATCTCCAGCTTACATCAAAGCCACGGCCGTGATAGTCAGCAGCGTACAGATGTATAGTTTCATAGGCTAGATTTCAGCTCATGAATTTGTAACCTCAATAGTGTCTCCGCTTTCGCAATAATTATTTTGAAATAATGTCGATGATTCGAGTTTCCTCTGGCGTTCGTTTCGCGCTGGCTCTTACGGCTTTATGGCAGGGATAAACGCAAAACGGTGCAGGTAATGCTTAACGCCGTTGCACAGAGGAAAATATTTCTTGAACCTTCCCATTGAATTGATATCTATCTATCTATCTATCTATCTATCTATCTATCTATCTATCTATCTATCTATCTATCTATCTATCTATCTATCTATCTATCTATCTATCTATCTATCTATCTATCTATCTATCTATCTATATCTATCTATCTATCTATCTATCTATCTATCTATCTATCTATCTATCTATCTATCTATCTATCTATCTATCTATCTATCTATCTATCTATCTATCACTCAGGCAACGAAAGATAATCATGAAGTGTTACATGCTATGCGCTTAAAAAAACAACCCTTTGGTTTGTTTGGCTAGGTAGCTAAATAGGTTTAGAAACCTGTGGTTATTTGAGTTGGCTTGTATTTCCATTGGTGCTTGAACTATAACGAGGCTGCTAATGTGCTCTGAGTAATTTTGCTCCACCAAAGATTCCAAAAAAAGCAGCAGGGTTTCAAATTACGTGCTCGTCTTCCTTGTGGTCATGCGGACCAGCGGGAATGTACCTTACGGAGGCGATTAAAGTCAGTTAGCTGATGCATATCATTACGTCAAAAGCATGTTGACAGTTTCTAGCAATAAGTAAATATTCTTGTTTACGCCTTGATCAGTCCAACACTGAACTTTCTCACAATTTTCATCACTACTTGAACTCGCAAGGAGTGGGAGGCATGTACTTCGCATTACACGCTTGTTCGCGACGCATGGTGTACGTCAAATAACTTGGGCTAAGTTCACTGCGAATTCACTGTTTTGAATTCAGGATGGTGCGCTTTAAATATTATTGATATAACTAGCGATATTCTATTTTTTATTGAAGCACTAGCTGACACATAACATTCAGGCATATTTTTACGTGGGCTTTATCAACCTCAGTAAAAACAAAGACATGACTGTCAAATTTTTTAAACGGTTTTTAGTACCACATGCGCAGTCTTATTGTGAACGATTCCGCATATTCAGTTAACTTCTTTTTAAAATCTCGATGAAAGTGGCCGTGTTTTGTTACCTCTTCCTTCATTTTGTGGCTGCACCACCCGCAGATTTTAGTACAACGACACTGCAATTGTGTCAAAGGTGATAAGGACCACTGCATAATATTCTAAGCATTAAATCTGCTTACTTTAGCTTTGTTCAACGCTAATATATTCTCATTTTATTCTGAAAAAGGGCTGATCAGCCCTCAACCGAGTGAAGAATAGGTATTTTTCAACAAAATAAATAGAAAAATACTGTTATTAACGACGCTTGTTTTCGGTACACTATAATTTATAATATTTCCTTGAATCTGTCGCAGGTGAAGGCTGCTCTCCTGTGTGCGGCTTTTAGCTTTTGCCTGGGTGGTACCCCTCGCCTTGGTAGCAGAGCCTTAGTACTATTCAAGAATCTTCCCAACCAGAAGCAGCCGCAGCACAACCAGCAACAACAACCGCAGCAAGTTCTAAACAATGGTTACGACCCGCCATGGTCCCTTCCGTATATCCGGTGAATCCCATGTTTCTCCAGGGGCCCGGTGTTCCCTCATCCGCCTCCTTTCCTGCAGCACGTCCATCCATTCCTGCCTTACGGACCACACATGCAGCCGATTCACCTATCCAAATGTTCCCTATCCATGGACCGGCATAATGCAGGCTCCTATGCACCTACCACCACCTGTCCACCCTATGGTCACTCCCATCCAGATACACAGTATATCAGGCAACGGGGGAAATGTGGCGACGGGATTAGCTGCTAACGCTCCCCACAAATTTGGCGAGTGCAATCTCCGGAGGAGGCACCATTTCGGCTGGTCCTACATACCTTATCCAAGAGCTGAGGCACCACAACACGCCATCTAGCAGCACTAAGGGTCAGAACAATCACAGCCCCGGTGGCAGCAATCTGAACACCCAGCAGCCAGAAAAAATTCTCTTCCTCAAGACA
Organism: Rhipicephalus sanguineus; assembly: GCF_013339695.2. Lineage (NCBI taxonomy): Eukaryota > Metazoa > Arthropoda > Arachnida > Ixodida > Ixodidae > Rhipicephalus > Rhipicephalus sanguineus. The sequence continues at coordinate 117,016 of NW_023615171.1, read as the reverse complement.
TTAAGGCATTTAGCGCGCCCATTCCGGCGGCTAAGAACAAGAAACTTCTGCTGCCGACTCCGCAAGACTCGTTCAAGAACCTCGGCCCCGAGATCCTACCCCCCATTGTGCTCAATGCCAATACGCTTGCTCACTCGGTCTGGTGGCCTGTCGGGCCCTGTCACCGGTGGCCTCCTGCCCGACGGCGGGCAAGACGGCTTACTCTAAAGGGAGGGAACGCCATCTGGTGATAGCCTCAGATGGACGTAACGAGCGCGGATTTCGTCGAGCTGCAAGTATGTGTCTAGTCTCGTCCCAGTCACGTCCCAGCAATGTGTTTGTCAGTATTTATGGCATTTCCTCTTGAGCCCTTTACAAGGGCAAGTTAAATTTTTGGATAAACTCATACAGGCATATCCGTCTGCTAATGTCAAGCAAGCGCAGCAGAATAATTTAAGAACCTTTTATTGTTTCCACAGTCACTGTCCTCGTCTTAAGCGAAATTACACTGCTAGACACTGTGCAATCAATCTCATTGCTGAAAAGTAACTTGCCATTTTAACGTCGTTTCTTAGTGTTTCTTATGCAATCGTTCCTCTTCGCTTGGTCGTCTCGTCTGCAGTGCTTAGTAGGGCAGGTTATTGTCATATTGTGAAAAGTGTGTTTCTTAAACCAAAAAAAATCACAAAAATTTTGCCTGAATACGTTAACACGTTTTTAGTGACGAAAAGGCTTAGTGTACATACGAGTAATTTTTTCTCATTTTCATTATTTCTTTTATATTGAAGAGCTGGACTCCATATAATGAGTATTTTTACACTGAGCGTAGAAGCCCTTCGTCGTTTATTGAAGGACTACCTTTAACAGTGCATATACTGAAATTCTGTAAATAAGACTGATTTTTTGATGACGTGACATTCTTGTAAAAATGGCGAAACATGATATCAACGTAAATGGTGCCATTCATTTAACGGTAAGTGCTTTTCATTCTATTAAAGCACGCATGACGCTGGAATTTCTGTACAAGTTTTGCTACGAGATTCCTGAACGAGCCAAAGGTAGGTGATTGCTTACACAGGACGTATTTTAAAGCGTATAAGAAAACAGGACAGTCTTTTTTCAATAAATTCAGATAACGTGATTTTTAAAGTCCTAAAAGGGTCGAACATATCGCCAAGATTCGTCATATCTATACAATGTTCAAATAAAGACATACGGTATTAACAGTATGATTGAAATTTGTCCAGAATTTCTAAGCAAAGATTTAGAGGTGCAGTAGAGCTGCTCTGCATGAAATTATTTAGCAAGTCTGGGCCGCAGTTTCCAATCTCACGAAACCTGTCATGCGCTGAAAGTGATGTATTCGAAGTGGTTAGCACACATACGTGTGCTGTAAAGGGGTTTGCTGCGAGTTAAGTCTGAAATGTTTTCTACAATGCGCGTATACATTAAATCAGTTTGACAATATCCAAAATATTTTACATAGTTTTGAGCGTTTTTTGTTTTTGGTTTGAGTAACCCTGCATTTCTTGAAAGACTGTAGAAGTACAGTGAGCGACATTGACGGAGCGTGGTGGAAAATCGCGGAGGAGTTCAAAGCATCAGCGCTGTTTTAGAGCGTGAGGAATATAGTAACAGGAATACGACGCGTTTTTTAGGTGAGTAGCGCTTTAGGGGCCCGGCTTGTTGCCATCGGTAGATCTCATGCGGCGTGCACGCTCAAAATCAAGTGGTCAATACAGGCCTAAACAAGCTAGCAATGCTCAAAACCGGTTTACGATAAACGAACGAGGTCTAAAATAATATAATTAACAGAAATACCAAAAGTAATAGCAATAATTAACTTAAAGTCGCTAAAAGTGCTTCGGAAACATGCCTGACACCCGTGCCGAGCAAGAAAGAGGTTTCGCACACAGAGGTTTTGAATCTCCCTAACAAGATTCTACTCGTGCCGGGGAAACCCTACATGCTTACATCAAACATTGACATTATCGACGGTTTGATAAACGGAGCAGCGGGAACTACGAAAGGAAATCACTGGGTGCCGGTGCTACGCATTTCCTCAGGTTTCACAGTAGTGGAGCTGTGTTTAACGCAGGATTTAGAACTGCTCGAACACGCTACAAAGGAGATTGTACCCATCAAGGGGCTGACTGAGCCATTACACTCAGACATCACTTCACAATGCCCAGATTGCAGAGAACTTTATTGTTCACTCTCGCACATGCTCTGGCAATGTCCCGCATTACCTCAGGGGCCTCTCACCAGTGAGTCCGACTGGGAAGAGGCCCTCAGGAGCTCCGAGCTCCACAACCAACTCGAGGCAGTCCAGAGGGTCCAATAACTGGCGGAACGCCGCCACGTTCCCGCCCCGACTCGGGCGTCGCCTACGGTATACCGGCTGCTAGGGTGTCCCCCCTGGATCCCCCGGCGGCTTAAACTCCTCAGGACCTATGAATAAAGTTCCTGACTGACTGACTGACTGACTGACTGACTGACTGACTGACTGACTGACTGACTGACTGACTGACTGACTGACTGACTGACTGCTGACTGCTCCTCGATGCATATCTTTCTTTCGTCAGCGCAAAGAAGGCACGATTAAAGTTCCTCAGACACAATGGTCTCTATGAGATGCTTAAGTTAGTCCAGTTCTGTGGATGCCTTCTGCAGATTATGTATCTTTAGCGCACTATGCAAATCATTTTATTTTTTCATCCTAATCATCTCTTTTTGGCATGCAAGAGCGCAGTCAGGCATATTTCTCCAATATTCATTGACGAGCCTCTCTCTTTCTCTCTGATTCTATTGCAGTGCAAGTTGTATAGTGAAAAGCCATACGTTCCTGCACATATTTCAGGACCAACATCCAGGACCAACCATGAATGAACGGTCTATAGAGAATATGCACGCTGTATACGCGCACATCTTGATATGTAGTGGAACAGACCACACAGAGTGCCATCCACACTAGTCTAGTTCAACCAGTGTCCACCAGGCCGAATCTCCGCACAATCTCGAGGTCCATACTGCACTCGTCTTCAGTATAACGAATACCTACCATCGGTCGCTTTGAAACATTAGTGCCTCTTGCTTCTAGTACGTGGAAGTTAGGTATCAGCTATGACTGTATTATGCGTATAAAGGGGGTCCAAGCTATCACGCAGCGCGATTTGAAAAAAGTGGAACGTCGTCATGCGAAGCAACCTAGTCCACATTGTTCCCAGTGCACTGCAGTGGCCACTACTGATTTCTCGTTAATGAGGTTTAATTATTTGTCAAAGTTATAATTGAAACTCGACAAGTACTCACCTAATTATCAAAATGTCAAGAAAATATAGCATGTTCATATGATATCTAACTGCGCCACTTTCAAAAACGTACTAATCGCGTAGTCATTTTTTCGGGTTGATAATGACTCTGAAAAATGATACGTGACTACACTGAGCGCTCATCAGGAAGCAGCGCCGCAAATAGGCTCACTGTAGGTAGCCAGTATCAAGGAAAAAAATGAGAAAGAAACAAAATATGAATCACCCTATCTGCTACTCCTTAACCCCAGAGACGCGTCGCTCTCGTCTTGCTAAGTCGGCCGTAATCTGCCTCGTCTGCATTATCATTGAGAACAGTCGGTCGTGAAATACCGTGAGTCGGCCGTTAGCCGGCCGTGAGTCGGCCGTAGATATTGATAGTCGCGCACAATCGAGCTAACGGAATCCCCGAAAAATTGCGACGCATGTTGTTGGCGCGGGTCCTGTGCGCTTACCAAAGTGCGGAACACTGTCTCTGGCAACGAACAGGCAAGCGGTTGCTCGCAGAAAGCTTATTTGAGGGCGCTGCTTTCCTTTGTGGGTGCGAGCATAGCCGTGTTATTTTCACATTCGCGGGATTTCTTTATCAAGCCGAAAAAATGAGCACGCAATTAGTACTTTGTTGAAAATAGCGCAGTAAGATGTCATTTGAATATGCCTACATATCCATCATTAACAATTTGATATTTAGGTCAGTACTTGTCCAGTTTAAGTATTGGCCTCGAGGCCCCCACTGGAAACGCCGGCGCTACCGTCGGCGTGACGTGCTTGGCAGGATCACGTGGTATCAGCGGCCGCGTCGGCTGCTTGTGGCGCGCTGCCGCGTGCTTTGAAAACGAGTTTCAAGTCCCACATGCGCTGCGGTCTGTTCAAATTCGGAAGTTTTCTCTCATTTTCTACTCAATTGAAACCATTGTAATAGAGTGGCTGCCTCCGAAGGCGACGAACATGGGGCTCTACCGCTCGATGCCGCAGTGCCGCGCTTACGCAACGGAGCCCAGTGTCAGCCTGCACCGGTAACCGAGGGACAAGAAACTGCGTGAAGCATGGGTTGTAAAGCTAAGAACGGGCAAGTAGCCATCGGCTACGAGTCTTGTGTGCAACAACAAGCACTTCCGCGACGAAGACTTTCGTTACTGCGTCGGGCCTGCGATGTTCGGTGAGTAGCAGATAACGCGCACTGAGACGATGGCTCGCGCGCGCTTCCCGCCGGCAAATGATGCTTATCTGCCACATGATGGAAAAGGCGCTACCTTTTAGCGATACCACCTCAGAACCCTCCCGTGGGACCTCTTGATCGTCGGCCCCGTGCTCAGCGTCCACAAAATCGGCTGCAGATGCGCAAGTCATTGTTTAGATACGTTGAATTAAAAAATGTACAGGGTCCCTTATGCATTCGTTAAAGATGACTAGAAGGCGAAAGTCATCATCTAGTCAGTCGATGTACTGATTCTCCCGCGCCCCCCTCCAAAAGCGTTCTGCACCTAACGCGGTTTTGCACGGCCTCCGTGACCGATCACGGAGGCAATGCAAAGCGACCATGACGTGTGAATACGTCATCGTGTTACGTCACGTTATGTGACGTCATAATGACGCTACATATTTTGGCAACGCCTCCTCTAGAAAGATGCCTGCGGAGTCGCTGGTTATCCCATTGTAGCCGTCCTGCCTTGAGTTGTGGTCGCTTGTCGAAGATGGCGCCACGTTCTCCTCTATTCTTTCAATGGGCTGGCGTGGTGTGACGTCGAGGGGGTAATGTGCGCATGCGCAAATGTGTGTTGCAAGCGGCCACCGCAAGGATCGCCAGCTACTGTCCTCTATAGAAATGGTGAAGGAGGGAAAGAGGGGGTAATGTGCGCATGCGCAAATGTGTGTTGCAAGCGGCCACCGCAAGGATCGCCAGCTACTGTCCTCTATAGAAATGGTGAAGGAGGGAAAGGGTAGGGCAGGAGGTTCTGGCTCACGCGGCAGGCATCTTTCTAGAGGAGGCGTTGATTTTGGCTATCTGTGACGTCATGATGACGTCATATAGTGACACCATCACGTGACGATTATTTTTTGCGTCACCCGTGTTGACGCCGCCGACGCGGGACGCCGACGGGCAACTTCCTATTTGATGAGGCATCTAGGACTTTCGCCTTCATAAGTTACATAAGTTTTGCATTGCTTCATAAGCTACATAAATTTTGCATTGCCTCCGTGATCGGCCCACCGGCCAACCCTATGTATTTTCTTGGAGCCTCATTTATTTACGTGGGAAAGATGCCACCCTGTTGGCGTTAGACACGACACTGCTGCCAAAATTGCTGGGGTACTCGCCAAATAATTACTATCCTGTTTTGCGGCAGCTGGTTGCTACAATAACTTCTATTTTATTCACCGCTATTTCAAGTTCATGTGGGTCCTAGTTCACAGCCGACGTTTGCAGAACAAGTCCGGTAAACGTTACTGTATTTTCTTTCTTTTCCTGGCGTCGCATGAACTACATGCTCGGTCTCGTAGACTGGTTCTCCTTCCACCAGCAATCTCAAAGTGTGTGGAGCTTTGGTCTATGAATTTGTTGATGCAGAGAGCGGCAAGTTCACTGGAATGCAAAGGGAACGATAATTAAGGAGCATTAAAAAAAAGGCGTCACATTTGCTCACGTTTGTGTGAGCACAAAACGAAAACGAATGCGCCGAATAAAGGAAACAGAAGCAGCGGCATTGCCCGTTGAGAAGACCGATCAATGCGCAGTGCGAAAACAACTTGTCAAATGACATTGAAACTACCCGAATTTAGACCGAAAAAGAAAAAAAAAACTGAATCGTCGGAAGACAGATCACAAATTGCCATGCGCAACGAAGCCGCAGTTGTAACGAAATTGTTTTGAACTGCTCATATAGCGTCCAGCGCAACAGTAGTTTGTGTACTCACAAATTCTCAATTTTGCGGCCCAAAGTTCACAGCGCGCTGCCCAAACGCATTCGGAGCAAAAGCGAAACACCATCAGTACGAACATACATGCAGGACGCTCATACATGCAGAGGGGCACCGTCAGTCGTCGCGAAACCCGTGCGATCGCTGGCTTGAGGCTTCGTTCTGTTATGCTCTGTTTGGTTATACAGGACAGCTACCTACGAGATATTTACATAGTTTGCACTCAGTGAGTGACTACCTTTCACGCAAGAAGCCGGTCAGGGGTCTCCAACGCGGTGACAGCGTGAGCGGGTGCTCGGTTTTCTGCAAGAGACAGCGACTGTAGACTATCTTGTGCTTTCAGTTCGTCGAAAATGATTATTTTGACAGTAAAGAACACAGTTCCGTTCGAAAGTACTTACAGAAATGCCTGGAGGCTTCCGCGAGGTGTTTTTGTAGAGCGCCGACAGCAAAAACCTATGGGGAGCGCGCCGGCGGTACCCTACTAGCACGCATCGAGGCGCATCCGATAGAGGGCGACTCCGTAACTCCTCGAGGCCAATAATTAGGACCAATACTTACATATCATCAACGAAAAAATTAGTGGCGGCTACACTCTTAATCAGGTCCTGGTTAAATTCTGGCTATGTCCAGGAAATCAGACGAAAAATGTTTGGTTTTCTGGCTCGAGCACTTTAATATGTAGCACTTTAAGCGGGACCTGATTAAGAGAGTGTTCCAGTGTACTAGGAACAATATGTACTAGGTTTTCTTCGCGTAACGCCGTTCCTTTTTTTTTTTTAAATCGTGTTGCGTGATAATTGGGACTCCCTCTACAAGTGGCAGCTGTCACAATACCAGACCATGTCGCAGTCAGTGCATTTCGGGAAATATTCTAATATAATAAATATCTGGGGTTTAACGTCCCAAAACCCGATATGATTATGAGAGACGCCGTAGTGGAGGGCTCCGGAAATTTCGACCACTGGGGTTCTTTAACGTGCACCTAAATCTAAGTACACGGGCCTCAAACATTTTCGCCTCCATCGAAACTGCAGCCGCCGCGGGTTCGGGAAATATTCTACAGATTACACAGGAATGGAAAGCAGGATACAAGAACGAAATTTTCGTTGGTAGAATATCATTAAGTATGACTGTGTCTAATAAAGAACAGACCCCTCGATCCAAGGCCTTCTTTCCTGCATCGCTTTATTGTAGAATTACTAGATTACGCAACATAGAATTATTTATGTGTATTGAATACGAAGCTCGAAATTGGTGTTGAAACGTAGCCTGCATTTGTCACCTATGGCCCTTTCGCAACATAGAGCGGCTCCCCATCGCTCACTTATAAAAATAGTTAGGAGCCTAGAGATTAGGAAAAGTCTTTCTTCTTTCTTTCTTTCTTTCTTTCTTCTTCTTTCTTCTTTTCTTTCTTTCTTTCTTCTTTCTTCTTTCTTCTTTCTTCTTTCTTTCTTTTCTTTCTTCTTTCTTCCTTCCTTCTTTCTTTCTTTCTTTCTTCTTTCTATCTTTCTTTCTTTCTTCTTCTTTCTTTCTTTCTTTCTTCTTTCACATTGCGTAATCTCCCTCCTAACATGTTTTGTTCCTCCATGCCAGGAATTGGACTACTTTCATTCTCTTCGTTGATGTTTCTCTTTATTCCGCTTTCTGCATTCTTTCTCATTTTTCTGCGTATGCTTCACTCTTTCACTGTATTGTTTTATTGCTTATTGCTTATGGATCGTTTCCACAACATCGTTAGTGCCATTTTCTTTTCTGTGTTTTATTTCGCAAGCCATGCTCTAAACAGCCCAAGTGAATGATGCTTTCCCCTATACATCCGATGGTTTCCTTTCCCTCTTCTCTCTGCGGTCACGCTACACTTTCGACCGTAAGCAGGGTGATGAAAAATAGTACCTCTGAATGCCCTTACTCCCAAACGACTCCTGCGGAGATTTTCTCGATTGATGTCATGACGTACTACGCGCGAGCGTGTGAGCTTTAACACTTTAACACTTCTGTGCCCACAACAGAACGCTTAGATTTTCTTTATTTAATGATTTGGCTCGATTTCTAACAGTTCCAGGCAATAACTAATAAAGCGAATTTTTATGGTCGTCTCAGCAAGCTCTCATCTTGTCAAACCTCTGCCTCTTTTGGCTTGTGCGTTGTGTCTTCAGGTTTCAAGAAAGCGACGCTTAAAATATCACCGTGAGCACTCGCACTGTTGGGAAGCTGGTGGCATAAGAACTGTCCAGTCCAGTTTGTCTCTGCTTAATATGCATTCGTGTGACGCTGCCACGAAGTCGCGAAAGGAAATAGAGGTGCCAAAGGACGCGAGAAATGGGCGGCAGAGCATCAGGAAGAGCAAGCGCGTTTAACAAGCACGGCACACATGCGTGGAATGAAGGAAGTATGCACGTTTGACTGAATCCCTTCAATAACTCCCACACAGGCGCGTCGCAGGGGAAGGGAAATGTCACGTTGATGGCGAGCGCTTGAGATTTCCACGAGACATCCCACTGGGGCACAGGCCTTCTCAGAGGGCCGCACGAAGCAGCTGGGGGGCGACAATGAGGCCGCTCTGGGTAAGTGACAACCACTCTTGTCATATGGCTCTGTGCTATGAATGAAGCTTTGATTGTGCACTAATTCCGATCGCGACCTGCAATGACCTTCGCAAGTTTTGCTAATATTGGCGATAACATGCATGTGCGCTAATTCCTTTCTCCTTGTAAATGTGGCCACGAAATATTCACTGTAGTGCACTTCCAGAATGAAAAAAAAAACGAATTCAGGAACGCCATTTGCATGTATATTCAGGTAATATTTTTCGGGCACCTTATACTCGAGTGTCTTGAGTGATTCCGGCTTCTCGTGTTTAAATCTAATTGAATGGTCAGATAAATATAGTTCTCCACTTCAGAACGCATTACAGTCATTAAGTAACTGCTTGAACGAGAAACAGCTGGCATAAAGACATAAACCTAGAGATTTTAAACATGTGTTCTATGACGTCAAGCCGAAACAATGAAAGTCTGACAATCAAAACTTACATCTTGTAAATACATGCGCCAGTAAGTGGGCTGGCGCGAATTGAAATGTGTCGCTACTACACTTTTTATTGCGTTACTGAGCATATAGTACCACGCTTTAGAGAGCCACGAATGAATGACAACCGACATGAATTCAATGCCTCAATATTTTCACGTCCCCATATTGGAAACATTTTTTAATCTGCTCTTTTACATTCAGGAATCTTAACATACCAATATACGTATTATGTTCAGTTCTCAGGAATCACTGGAGTTTCGAGTCGCGAGGATCGTCATCATATAGGGAAGCCATATATGGTTCGTTTGCTCTCCTACATTCCTCTTATGATTGCGTCACTCGTCGAGTCATAACATCAATAATTACCCGAACGTCTATTATCCTGTGATCTTACTAGTGAAAGCTCAATTCAACCGACATAAAATTAAATAAAAAAAAACGGTGTATTAAAGGCAGGGCTGCCTACATCAAGGAAAAAGCGAGAAGTCTGGTGACTCTCTCAAGTTCCCTTAAGTGAGGCTGGAAAGGTTTAAATAGTCGTACATATTTGGTCCTAAAACCTGCTGAAGTAAAAGTCAAGTGAACGCTATGATGCAGTGCTTCACGCGGTGATGATCATACGTAAGAGCCGCACTAGCGCCCTAGAACGAGGGCGCTATGTACATAAAAAGAGGTCACACTCGTCATGCAACCCAGCTCTCAAGCTTCCCTAGCCCGCCGATGTGTTAGGTAAGGGACATCGTCAATGACATCATAATAATGTATTTAAAAATGGAGGGGCAAATAAATAATGGCATTCTTTGAACCTCGTGAGCAAAATAAGTGTACCATCAAACTGCTACTACGCAGTTTCTGCGCTAGCGTTTTGCGTTCTACTCCAACATCTATGCCGCAATTTATCTTTCTAACGTGAAGCTTAACGAATTGACAAGTTTCGTCGTGAGTCCTGTTCTTGCTCCTTTTTACTGACATATTGCAACCAGCACATGTAACAGAGAAAATTACATTCTTGCATATATTTAATTTAAAGAGGGTGGAAAACTAACACGGTGCTTATGAAAATAAGTTATGTGCTGTCATTATAGTCTACAGTAGCTTCTACTCTGGTCCACATAGAATAAATCCATAAATACCACCGAAACTCTACAATTGCAAATTTTGGGTTGTAAAATAAAAATCTTAAAATCTTAATAGCTTCTACATAGGGCTAAAATCACTTATTTATTAAGCACTTTTTTATGGTTGTTATAAGCAACAAAAAAGAGTACATACGTGCAAGTTAGTAAACAATTTATTATATTTATCGCCGCAATATAATGATTTCAGAAGGTTGTATGCTGCATGTAGCTTGGGTATATATTTACCAGTCTATCGCTCTGCATGAATGACTTTTGTGCTTTCCAGAGCGACCTCGCTGCCTTATCGATTGCAGAACATTCAGCTACACCCTGCTGAAACTTGGCAATTCTTTAGCAGATGGACAAGCCGTTATATTCATGATTTCGTGCTCGTTAGTTCATGATCTTCAGGTTGTATAGCGCAGGGGGAGCCGACACAAATGAACAGGAGAGGACACGACGAGACGCCACCTTGCGTGTAGTCTAGTTCATCACTTTGTGTTTGTACCCTTGCGCTGTACAGCCTTAAGACACCGATTCATGCTTCTTTACCACTGGCTTTCCGACCTGTTTTTAAGGCATCTCATCAATATGGGTATTACTGTACTGACTAAAACGAAAAGACTAAGGCCAAAGCTTAGTCCACAATCTAAACTAAGTTTCTAGTCGGACACACATACTTGTACTTGGCTATGTTTATGCATGAAGGTAGAGTTTGGTCGCGTGTGACATAAAACATTGAGTGTAGAGCCAGTGCGAGCTTACCCCTCTAGCATGTGTGTAATCACTCGGCTTGCAGTAGTGTAGTGTACCACATGCCAGTTGTGACGTTTTCAACTTCCTAGACACATCGTCACTGTTTTCATTGGTTTCGCCAGCTATTCTGAAAAGTGGTGGCACATTGAGACCGAGGTATTGGCGTGTCCCCTCTTAGTGGAACGCACGGTACATGCATGTCTAGCGTAGCTACTTCACAAACTTCTGTCTGCGTGCACCTTCTGTGTGGGAGTATACTGGCACCAACAGAAGTTTGTTTCCAGACAGAAGTTTGTGCCTGCGTGACAAGCTTCTGTCTGGGCGCATGCTTGAGGGCGTTAATGTCGCTGCGCGCCAGCGCGTAGTCACGTGGCACTTATGCAAATGTAGCACGCTTTCTCTGCAGATGCGATAAATTAAATGCACGGTAGCAATAGTCAAGAATATAAATTACTTAGGTATTAATTAATAGGCTTTACAACGTCTGAAATAAAGATATCAGACTCAGGTATGACCATAAAAAATTCTTTAAATAATTATGGTATTGTTACCTAAGCTAATTAAAATACTAGGAGTTGGTCAAGAGGACAGCGAACGGTACTAAGTTGGTTGCATTGTCGTAGTGGCCTTGCTGATTTTTTTTAATTGGCCGTAGTGCTTTGAAGCAGCTTGTAGAGGTAAGTACTAACAGCCCGTCTTGTTACAAACAAAAGAAAAGAAAAACAGGGCACTTGCTCGTTCTTTCATCACATCTTTCACTTAGTCACCGCACAACATAACATGCAAAAAATCCGCAGGTATGGCTGTATTCCTTCTCAGTCTTTTAGTTGAGATGAAAGTCTGGCGGGTATATCATTACAGGATCGCACCGAGCACCATTCGGGTTCAAATAAAACGTTGGTGCCCCTTCGGCACATGATAGCTTTGCCGGCAAAAAAAAGCTCATACTAGCGCTCATAAATCATTGCCCAGCTTCAAAAGCAGGCCAGAAGTAGCAAAGCACTTCCACCGTGAAAGTAAATTTGCGGCCGCTGAAACATGCATACTTTCAGTATGCGTGTTTGCGATACAACAGTAGATGGTACCCGCCTAATTTAATGCTTGCCGTAGATCTAATGCCTTTGAAACATTATTGTTAATTGAAGCAGTGTCCACCATCGCTCAAGAACACAAAAGCATTTCAGGCTCGACGACTTCTGTTGCGAGCAAACTAGTTGAGCGAATGAAATCGACACCAGAATGTTATCCACAAATTTTCACGCCGTAGAATTACGGTGTGCACAGCAATTTTACTGAAACAGCCTGAAAGAAAAGGTGTGTTGCCTAAAGGAAGCGGTTGAGTGCTATTTGTGTTCTGAGCAGTACCGAATCATTGTTATGTGAAGGTGGTTATTAACATATAAATCGTGTTATGGTATGGTTATCTTATGGGCACGATTTGCCTGGTAGAAACACAGGCAAATCCTGCGCCCGGGATTCACCTGTGTTTTTATGCCATATTCCTAGTTGTTCATGTCTTATGTTTTTCTCGTTGGGAGAAGGAAGGAGAAGCGTGCTCGTGGGACCACAAAGTACACAAGTGCTACCGAAATCACATCAATGGGTTATGAGTTCGCTTTCGCGTCTACTGCTGAAATTGAATCTGATAGAATGATGATCAGAAATATATCAGTTAAGTTTATTATTTGCACGCCTACCGTCTCGTTAGATATGACAGTATTGGTCCAACAACGTGCTCATGATGTTTCTTTTTCTTTAAGACTTACCTGCCCTGTTATTTCTTGTAGATTGCAGAAATGTTGAATAAAGCGAAACTAAGTTCCGCTAGAACCTATGTATGGATAACCATACACCTACGGACTTCACCTTAACAGTTCAACGCACAATGCGTCGGCGGGTTTTTGTATGGTGTGGAAGTGTTTTTTAGCGCAAAACGAAAACACAAGACAGAAGATAACACAAAGCGCTTTGTCCTGTCGTTTTGTCTTGTGTTGTCGTTTTACTCTGAGAATCACTATGGACACATATGTCGCAGTGACTTAGAGAGTGTTTTCAAAAGTGGGAAAACATTGTCCCGCTGACTCATGAAGGCACGATCTTTCGAACACATCACCGGGTATTTTCGATGAAACGACTGAAACAAGTAGTGCAAAGGAGCACTTCTCAAGTTGCGCAGAGAAACATTGTGCACACCTCATTTCCAGCTACATAACACCAATTAAACTTTGCAATTAAACTGCAATTGAACTTTGCAGCGGGATATCACGAGGCACTGACATGCTAGAAGAATTCTCCCAGGTGTAACTGTGTGCAAACGCGACTGCCTCCAACTTTTCAATACAAACATGCCCCCTTGCTGCACTCATTAAAAAGTTGATTATTCAATCTTAGTTAAGTGGGCGGCTGACAGCGATAATTACTGTCTCACTTTGTGTCCCCCTGGTTACATAACTTATCTGCAAAGGTGGATTTCACGTTCTTCCAGTGCTGAATTTTAACAAACCCATAAAGTTTAACTTTAAACATCGGTAGTAACGTCATTCTGTGATAATTTATAAAGGCTTTGCAGGGCCTCACAAAGAAAAAAAATCAACACGTTGAGTAAAATAAACAGTCGCCATTGCATATACGTTCGACCACTATTTCCTTGATTTGCCGTAATATTCAACACGCACAATCATAAGCTGATATGAATATAAAAGGAATAGTTTGAGCCATTCCCGCTGTTTTGCGATACAGATATAATAACGCTGCATATTGTGCACACCGTAACATACAATAAATTGACGCACATCTGTATATTGTTGTAGTTATAGATACGGGTTAGCTTACACGTGACATTAGCGCAATGAGTATTCAATGACTCTGTCTATAACTAAAGATGACCACGTTCGACGACATATTCTAACTTAGTTACCTGCTCTTAAAAATGTAAGCAGGATTTGCTGCGTCTGCGTCGTTCCTTACCATCATTGATCGTTTAGTCCGCTATTAACGTTACTTGAAGAGGGAATGTCGCTGAAGCCTGCGTTTTGACAACAGTAACTGTCTTCGTCAGTCTAGTAGAAAATATTTTTTTCTTGGTAGTAGTTGCTGCCCTGACCAAGACAAGCCCTTTTGTTGATATATATAGCGACATCTCTATATAGCGACATCTTTATAGCGACATCTCCAATTCAACGATTTCCGATCAATTCAAACCTTTATCTTCCCCTAAACTATTCTGTTCTTGTTTCTATTGTTATGTCTCGTTTCTAATGTTACACAGTTGTTTTGAAGTGTACTAAGATTGTGGTGGCTTCTTTTATTTACCCTGTCTCAATACTTTTACGCCATTTTAGCGAGTACTAAGTCGCGGAAGCTCAGTCTTTGCAACATTACTGAATGGATAGCGCAATAGCCTACAGATGGCTCTAAGCAGGACCCTGCAGTGTTATATTTTAAAGCAGCATTGAAACTTCCCCTTCACATGTGACCGGGAAAGGCAATGTTCACTTCAAAATGCATGAAGCAACAGTGTGGTGTTCAGCTCTTGGTATATGTTGCAATACGCTTATACGATGCTTGCATAGTTGTTGTTTAGTGATGGCTTCTGAGCATAGTCGCGAAAGCTCTTGTCACTTATTCCTTTATATCGATGTCATAGAGCGACGGGTTAAAATTGAGGCAGATGTGTGTTTAGTGAAGATTGGCAGCGCGACTGTGAGTTCATCCGAACAAAATTATATCCGTTATAGTAAATAGTGTAATACATGAGAGACAAATAGCAAAGGTTTCTTTGCTCTTCGTCTGTCGTTGGAGAGTTGTGTAAAAAATGAAAAATTAGTAGCCAGAACACGACCCAAAAATTTGTTTTATGTGGAGTAGCTTGATAACGTGACACACGATAACCGCAAATGATAGTAATAAATTAACGCAGTTCTCCAAAGCCGCTCTAAACTCCCGCTAGTTCATTTAAGTAAATCGAGTGCCACGATAGCAACCCAGATAATGTGTTAGTATGGCAGGCATAAAAATTGAAATTGATACTAAATAAAAGTAACTGGAAAAAAATCGCCGCTGTATAGAACGCGTTTCGGTAAATGGTTTCACGCTTAAATAGCCACGCACATTTTGTAAATCCCCTGTACAAAATTGAAGACAGTTAATATATAGATAGATATATATATATATATATATATATATATATATATTATATATATATTATATATATATATTATATATATAGTATATATATATATATATATATATATATATATATAATATATATATTCTATATATATATATTTATATATATATAATGTATATATATTAGTATAATATATATATAATATAGATATGTTATATATTATATATATATTATCTATATAGTATATATCTGTAGGTGGGAATGCTTTCATACTGCAGTAGTTGTACGGTAAAAAGCTTTAGTCATGCTGCATGCAAACCATTAGTGCACCATTTAAAGAGAATTTCTGAAACCCCAGTATCCTACACATACTCATAGGTGCGCATCGACTTGCAGGGAGTCGTAGTGACCTGGAGTTTGCTGGCACTCTGTCCAGGCAGTGAGTCCCACTCCACTGCGGCACACCTTTGGCAGCGCCTCCGCCAGATGACCTTTCTCGGCAGACAGCGTGACAGGCCGAGGCCCACGACATGTTTCGCGCTGGAGCCGGACCTTCTGGTCCTTCCTGTACGGTCGCGGCAACTTACCCAGGCTGCCCTGCAGAAGCTATACGTGTACAACCGGCCCATGGGCTTCCGCCAGAGGCGCCGCGAGAAACCCACCATCCATGCATGGCAGAAAACTCACCAAGGTCAAGGTGGTCAAGAAGTTTGTGACCCAAACCCCCATAGACACTAGTGGTGTCGTCTTTCTTCTATCGCCGCAAATGACCGCAACCCCGCCGTCGCTTCGATGGACCATGAAACATCCTGCATCTCTCTCTTGGAAGATGCCGGCAGTCGTCTTACCAGCAACCGGCATCAGCCACTCTCAAGATGAAGCAGCCCCAAGGCTCAAGAGCTGGCCACGGTCCCTCGTGTACTTTACAGGGGCGCATTCCTCAGATCCACGTGCCAGGTGGTAGCTGGTTCTAGCATGAAAGACATCACCATCATCCACAACACCAGAAAGTACACTGTCAGTGCAAGCAGCAAAGCGCGCCTCAAGGGTCACCCAGGTCTCGTAGTCCATGTTAATGGGAGTGGACACGAGACAGTAACTATCGACCGCCAGCCGGTCCGTGCGGAGCACGTGAAAATACGGAAATATCTGCCCTGGTGTTTCACATCATCATTGTCTGTCAGTTTTCCTGTAGCGTACGGGGTTCGTGCAGTGGTATGCCTAGGTCAACTTCATTAGATGCGAAAACTCGCCGAGCTACTGAACGTTCATGGTGAGAAGGCATCCTTCGCACAAATGTCGACCAAAGAAAGCAAGAAAAGAACTAGATATGGTCTCACATTGAACTAATAATAACACTGTTAAGACAAAATATTGTGATTATAACAAAAGTGAACAAGCAACGATAGAGGGCGTGTGACCACGTACTTGAAAAATGTACTTCTGCAGCTCTTAACTTACTCCTACGATATTATTTTTTAAATTTGACTCAATTACAATTATCATGCGCCCAGGCATAGTTAAGCCAAACCGGGAAAGCACAAAGAATAGGCAAAAATCCTTTCATATATTCGAAGCTCGTCCTGCCTGCTGTTACTCTATAAATGTGGCTCATGGTCTGGATTTAGTAACATATTTATATTTATCATCATGAACTTTAGAATATTAACAATATCGAATGAACGAAATAGTGGTATGTAGGGACGTGGAGGCTGCCTGCCGATGCTAGATAGCTTTGCGCAGAAAGAAGTTTGAATGTCATCCATGTGGGCAACGAGATCTAAGCGCGTTGCTTTTTTTTTTTGTGCGTAGTCAAGTTTCTGCATTTGTTTGTCATGTTACGGGCAACGCTTTTTGGTCTTAAAACAATGCACTCAGTTAATAGCAATCAGACCACCTATTTTACTTGCATATTGTCGTCATTTGTGTGAGAGCTGCCATTTAGCCTGAACATGAGAATGTTTTCAAGTTTTCCTTTGCCTAGCTGCTTCTCCTTTTCAGATCAGTTCACATGGGGATGCTGTCTAAGGCATACTCCTCTAACGACGAGTTACATCGCTTATTCGTTGTTGTTTTTTATATCCGGCAGCGATTATCATAGGACTCATGAAACCTGGCTTTAATTAGAGTCAGAAACAGTAGAGATAAACTGCGTCCTGCTTTCTTGCCTTTAGTTAAGGCTGGCATGTACTTGTAACGATTATATACTTTTCACCGTTGTCAGACACTCAAATATTTAAGTGAGAAAGTGAGGGAAAAAGAAAAAAAGATGATGATCATGGTAGGCTATCTCTGTACTATTTCTTAAAATGCTTATTAGTCCATAGGATCACGTTGTACTTTATTTGTGGAACAATCAAACTTGACATTCAATATGTTTCTGGTTGCAAAAACATGCTGGCCATGTACATCACAACATTCACCTCTGCGAATTGCTTGTTTATGTTAGCTTTACTCAAGTACTGCCTTTCTCGTGACATGCTACTTGAAATGTCTCCGAACCTTTTTTTTATGCCACCGTGCAAGTGACTATGTTCTGGTGTCTGGACAGTGTGATTTTATATTGTAGGGGTCGAAACCTCCGAAGTATGAACAACTGGCACGTGTAACTGGTCGTTTTCGATCGGTTCGAGGGCCATAGAATCACTAAGCTTGAGCGTTGGGCCAGTTGGTGCAGCATAATTCGACGCATGCTCACATCAGAGCTCTGTGTTGTTATGTCGTCCGTGTGCTTTGCGCTGGGAAACACCAAACAGTAGAATCCACATTACATGATACAGTATGCTACAGTAGCTCTTGTGAGGCGCGCAGTGGCTCGGCGAATGTCTAAAGGCATGCATACCAATATGTGAGATGCGCCCGGCTCTTCAGTGAGCCTTCGTTATAAGGAAAGACAACACATGAGCCAGACGACTTCCTTCAAAGAGTGCGCACATCTTTGAAACCCTGGGGAGTCTCTCTGGGGCCCGTCTGAAGTGTTGCAGCTACAGCTGTCCTACATCGTGGTTATTTCTCTTTAGACTAAAGATAATTGTAGCGCTAGTATTCATATGAGTGCGGGTGTCCACTGTAGTGCTTATTATACACTTCTACCAGCGCGGGTATGATAGGGATTATACGGGCGTGGTTTCACTTCGGCTGGTAGGTAAAAACGCATTACTTCCACATTTGGTTTCTGGGTGTTGCGAGTGGCACCAAAAAACACTATGAACACAAGAAACCCGAAAAGGTCACAAGGCACGGCTTCTGAGCATTTCTTTCTTCACTTATCATCTGCGTTCTTTCGGTCCGTTTCCAGCTACCTGATAGGTTGGTGAACAATGACCTCATATGGATACCGTTGCCTGTGTCACACCACGTTGCAACAATCAGTTACTCTTCGGCTAAGCGTTTCAGGCAAGGAATATGCTTTTGTTATTTTATAAACCCATCGCCATTTTTATGTCTCCAGAAACGACGCACACAATATGGAACAGAATTAAATTCCAAGGTGATGAGTATGAACCCTTCTCGTCTGAGCTACGCATAATGAACCGAGGCCAGGTTACCTTTCTCTTTGGGAATCACGTGCCTCAACACATGTAATTGCATGGAACTTGCAACTTCGTAGTTTCAGAGTGAAATCACCAAGGGTTAAGAAAACGCCACGGGAACTTTACAGAACCGGAGACATTGATCTGCGCTACGCTGGAGTGAGTCACTAATTGCCTCCCCTCCAGTAGGGTACGCATTTAGGCTGGTTGGGTCATAATTACAAGTGAAAAAACAGCGATAAAGAGACGGGACAAGAAAGGACATGTATTGTGGTCTGCGTCCTTTCTTGTTCCGTCTTTTAGCATTGTTTTTCCACTCATATCTCCCTCATTCTTAATGTGCTTAAATAGTTCCTGAAGCCTTCCAGAAATAAAAAAACAGTAGGTTCACACGCACTCTTCGTTCAGGGCACTGTCAGCTGTCAAAAGTCAATCTGCGCTGCTCGGAACGTGCATTCTTGCATCTCATATTGATGTGCACTCAATGTGTTTCTACTACTCATTAATGTTCTCCTAAAAAGAGAATGTTGCTAGGACAGCTTTTGCTACCAATGATACACACAGACTCGTGTATTTTTCTTTTGTTATCTATGCCGAATGCTCTGGTAGATTATGTCGTTTGTAATGCACAAAGATACCCAATACTTATAAAATTAAACTCGTCGCGATGGTTAAGTCACATAAATAGCTCAGTATTGGCTAATGGTCAATCTATAAAACCAAATACAATAACGAATACAGTAATGAGTGTGCTATTTACCATGTGTAGGAAGTGCTGTTCAACAGTACTTAAGCGTGACCATGCTTCGTCTTTCGGTGATACAATGGGCTAAGGCCCCTGCCGAGCTTTCGCCGCTCCTAAGTCCCTATATTTAGCATGAACACTGAGTAGCAGGTGCGATACGGAAGCCTTTGTGAAGGCAGTAGCTCTGACGATGGCTCGATATTCTTAAAGAGAATGTACCTGAAGAAAAATGCTGCACAGCTCATTGTATTACTGCTTCCTGTAGTAAATAATAAAACCGTATTTAAAAAGTGTCCGCAATCACTCATTTGGACCTTAAAGGAACCCCGAACTTCTCTAATCATTCCAAAAACTGTCATGTCCTTCTCTATAGGCTTTTCTTCATTTTTGATGACCCGTCATGACGTCAGGAATGTGTTACAGACGACGACAACAGGGCGCAAGCTGTGTATTGGCCCATATATGATTGATATCAGCTTTTATTCACTACTACACTCTTAAAAAATGGATTGACCCTCTCTCCTTTAAAGGGAAACGGCGATGTCCCCAATGTTCGTCTTCAAATGGAGGAACTTTCTCTCTTTTCAATGGAGAAACCGTCAAAATCAAGATGGCTGACGCCAAGCCAGTGAAGCGAGCAATAGATTTAGGCCTAGCGAGTGCATCGATTCTCGACTGATAAGAGTATGCGGCACTGGTAATCCCAAAAAATGGTCCCGCTGAGCTTAATATCGAACGATATGACAATAAATCAAGCAGACAAACCTGTAGTGATGAAAACCTCGCGAAACGGAACGACGGAACTCGTACGTTTCGCTCGGCCAGCGAGACGGCGTTCACTTTAAAAGAGACGGATACTGCAAAGGGGCTCTCACCCGGATACTGTACGTTAGGCTTGCTGTCTTTATTTGTCGAAGCGTCACACGGTGTAGCGACGTTATCCACGCGTTTGTGCCTCCAAAATGTACATTCTGTAGCCTCAAAACAATCCCGGCGCAGCAGAGCATAGTTTCGATAGATAGTTGTTCAACTTCATATAAGTAGGTGGAGCTGTGAGAGCGCTGCGGTCGTGAAGTAGGTGGTAGCTGGCGCCATCTAGAGGGATTAAACAATACTAAAAAAAAAAGTTGTTTCTGACTGAGGCGGCGTACGTTAATACTGCACACGGCATTTCGGGGAGGTAGGCCCATTCATGGATTACTCAAGGACACCAGAAAGTTCATACAGCTTTTATTAATACGCACACGTTCACTAGGCAGACATAGTACACACTTTGAATTCAATAAATACACGATTCATTCGCATGTATAAAACCTATAACATGAACAATGCACTACAGAGGCATAAGCACAGACCTTTACACATACCCCTCTATAAGCGCTGGCCCTTATATAGTCACTGAATTACAGTGGACCATGGTGGCACAGCGATGCGTCATTTTTCTTCAACTCTTTACGATTTCATGGCTGCGTCACAATTTACGCCGACATTATTAAATAGTAGCTATGGCTTAGAAAAGCGCACCAGTTAATCTAAAGCAGCATCATAATGAACAATATAATTACACAGTTGATTAAGTTAGTGCGAAAACGACCATATGAGAACCGACAACATTTTGAAGTAGCGCCATCTTCCGACAGCGGCCACAGATAAAATTTCTCTCTCTGATTTCTTTATTTTCAATAGTTACTGTGGGAGGGCGCAATATCGCCAACATGCAGTTCAGATTCTGTCGCCTTCGTCGCGTCGACTTCGTTGAGTGGTTTGGCGTTGACATCTGTTCACATTCTATTTATACGTTGACCACAAGTATGACGATGTGCCATGCATTCGTTCAACTGCTAGCCCTTCAATGACAATGCTTCTGATGCGGTACGGCCGTCTCATTTGTGTATACGTACGTTACAACGCGGGTCGTGCGAAGAAACAAGACAAGATGGCCTCGCACCGCACGGTGGTCTTTCGAGAGCGTTGTCAGTGGCCCTTGGCGTCGCGGCAGCTCGATTACTTGAGTAGAGAAACTAGCGCTACACCGCGCGAACTATGGAAAAGAACGCTACCCACACTGCGTGTTCTGTAATATTTCAGTACGCTGTACCTACATGCTGCTGTGCTACTGTTACGTCACGGTATTCACCTGGCGTGTGAAATTGCGGTCATTGTGCGACAGCTATGTAGTTGTCGTTGTGGCGGTGGTTAGTCTTGCGTTGGATTTGGAATACTCTTTACAAAGGTGAGGGAGAGTGTTAATGATTACCTACTGTGCACAGCTGCCATTAGAAGCGCATTTTGTGTTGAGCTTCGCACGCCAAAACAAGATCCTGAGAACGAGAGATACATACTGCGCGCGTGCATAAGTCCGTCCAATTCTCAGTGATGGCATGCGTATTCCAAAACGCATGTGATTGAGAATTTTGGCTTAGTTGACAGAAGTCATTGACTTATTTTTCAGATATGTGCAATTATGATGCAGGTTAACGTTAAAATGCGGCCACGCGGCCACGTTTCAATGGGGGCGAAAGGCAAAGAACACCCATGTGCTTATGTTCGGGTGCACGTTTAGACCCACACTACGGCGTGCCTCATAATCATATGGTGGTTTCGACACGTCAAACTCCAGCAATTATATGTTATCGTGCTTTCACGCAGGCACTGTCCAGTGGTATCACGCTTGCTAAAATGTTGTAAAAATTAACCTTCATGCTTCTTTGTATCGTTGTTGTATTGATAAGTGCTATAAGTGCTGTTTAAAACTAAAAACGCGTGCTCTTGCCAAGTATGTTAGGGCCGAAAAAAATTGAATTATTGGTGTACAGTCTAAGGTGTTCATTAAAACAAGACTGTTTTGTGAAGCGGGACTTGCTGTATTTATGACAAGCAGATCATGCGCAAACGTATACAAGCAACACGAGACACACGGAAGTATGCGGCGCATCGCGCACACGCCGAGCCTATAAAAAAAGAAGAAAAAAATACGCCACACACGTTACTCAACACATAGAACAAAAACAATGAACGTCTCGCGTGTTGCTCGCATCAATCCTAGGTACAAGTAATTGCACGCGACTGGCCGAGATCGGTAGCACTGGATAGTCTGGTCTGAGTCTGTCGAGCGAGCGCGAAAGGGCGGCCGCTCTCCGCAGCACGGAATGTAACTCGGCGTGCGCATGCGGGCGCGCGCAAGTCACGTGGTTGAGGAGAAAAGTTTCTCCCTTGGCGCTTGCCGAAAGAGGGCGCGACGAGTAAATCGTCCGCAAAGGAGAAAGTCGCTGCTCCGAAGGAGGAACGGAGCCCGTTGCTCCATTCTCGCTCCCTTTTTTTAACACGAAAGTGTTTTATGCCGGGGTCCACCACGGCTCCGCTGACGTATTTCCGTCACGGATATGACGTTGTAAAATATAAAGACTAACAGTGGGCAAAGAAAACCAGAAGAAAAAGTTCCGTCACCGGGAATCGAACTCACGACCGCTCGTTCCTCAGCGCGCAGCGCGAAACGATTCAGCCACGGACGGCACGTTCTCCGCAGTGCTAACGGCGAGCTATTTATATACACCGTTTGCGGGTGGCTGTACTCAGAGATCTGTGTTACAGTGTTTTCGTCATTACTAGCGAGATGGCGCGACGGGCTCGAAGAGCGTAGAAGAGCGCGCTTGAAAGGTCGTCGCTGTTGCGGCGAGCGCCGCGTCTACAGGGCGTGGTCGCTTGTGCGGGCGCTTATCTCGTGATCGCGGTGGTTTGTACGTCTCGCGTTGAAAGCACGAAGGTCACTTGGCCCACTGCAGCGGCTGCTTTTGCGAAAAGAGCGAGGGGCTCACGCAAAAAATAAGTTACAAATGCGACAGTTAGTTCGCTCTCATCCTGTGTATGTTCGTTCCGTGCGTCCTTTCTGCTTGAGCAGCGCGTTGCAAGTTTCGAGCTGCTTGCCTTCTTCGCGTGACATTACAATTTGTTGCTGTAGCATTCATTCCATCGCCCTTGGGGCGAAAGAATGCGCAACAAACGCTCAACTATGCCTGTGCAGACACGTTTCACTTTCATGTTATACCGATTCCTATGACAGAGGGATCATCTATGTTTTTTTTTAGAGTGTATGACTTCAGATCCATCTACTTCAATGATTTTCGAAGCAGTGTCACGTTTATGTGTCCTTGTCGTCTCGCTTGGCTGCCATGTGCACTCTCATGATATCACTTCATGTAGTCAGTTTTACAATGTGCAGGCTGCGGCTATAACATATAGCGCTAATTGATTCTGATAAGCGCCAGTTCATTATATTTAGCGAAAAAGGGCCAACGTGACCATAGGCCCTGATGTGTCTTTATAGAAGTATGCTGCCAGGAGCAGATAGAGGCCATATAAGGCATATAAGAAGAAGCCAAAGTATGAGGGAACGCACTATCTCACCTTTGAGTTTAAATCCGTTCAAGAGCACTTTAAGAAACAAGGTCATGAAGGAATGTATCCAAATATGTAACTTTAAATTCATTATCGCGTCAATGAACATTTTATAACCTCGGAAGTAGTCCTAACTTCCTAATACAATTCGCGAAAAAATTATTTTGCCTTTGCACATGAGGTAGTGTGAAAAAAAACTTTGCGAAAACAAGGTACGCAACGAATGCGTTTTTATCCGGTATATTTACCTTCGAAGTTCGCCGGTGACCCGCCATGATAGCTTAGCAGGTAAAGTGTTGTGCTGCAAAGCAAGAGGGCTTTGGTGCAATTCCTGGCCATGACGGCTGCAACTCGATGGGGCGAAATGCAAGAACACCCCTGTACTTAGGTCACCTTAAAGGAACTCAGGTGGTCAGAGTTTTTTTTTTTTATTGACATGATGTAAGGAGATGTTGGCGCACAAATGAGGCGCCGGCTACTCCTTAGCTCTTGGAGTACATAGGTTTCATAAACATAAAGTACATAGTGTCCAAATTTATAATCACAACCCATAGTACATACAATATACAACTTAGCGTAACAGTCAAGACATAACAGTCAAAACAACATATTCGACAATCACATACATGTGTACACACGGTGATGTTAGAAAAAAGAAACAGCAGCTGTTGCATGACATATCCAAGACAAAAATAGTCAACACATAAATATACACTCTGCCGTTAATACAAAACAAAGCTTAAATGCGCTAGTAATGGCCAAGGATGCCCCTCTCTTCAAGAAAAATTTGCAATGCTTTTAAAGCACACTTCTGTAAGCCTCTTGTTGGCCACGGGCCCAGAAGTTTCCTTAAACTTAGTGGTCTGCGGTCTAATGTTATTAACGATGATTGAAGTCGGCGTCTTGGTGTGTCGTGCTTTGGGCATTCTAGAAGGAGGTGATATATGTCTTCATCTACGAATCCACAATTACATTCAGGAGTTTCAGCGCGGCCAATTTTGTGTAAAAAATGCTTGGTGTAGGCAGTTCCTAGCCTTAATCGGTGAATAAGGGTTTCCACACTTCTGTCTAAAGACAACTGAATTACAAATTCGATAAGTGGATCTACATGATATACACAGCTTTTAGAATTTTTGTCGAACCACGCATTTCTACACATATCGAAAGATTGTGTCTTTAAAATGCTTCGCAATTCATTTTTCGATATTGGGATAGAAACAATATCTTTTAGTTCGCTACTATATGGCGTGCCTTGTAATCACATCGTGCTTCTGGCACGTCGAAGCCAAAGAACGCGCCTCGAAACTTGGTTGCGCGAATTGCACGCGCTCTTTGCATCTGTTGTTTTGCATAGGCTGCAAAAGTCCTAGCCCTGCACAATCAGTCACCGACTGCGAAAACGGGCAAAAGAGGCAAAGAAAACTTTGTTCATTCATAACCAGCTTTTTATGGCCTCTTAGAAGGTTCATCGTGCTTATACCATTTCCCATGTAATAACGTACGAGCTATATCCACGTAGGAGCTCATACAACTTTCCAGACATAGCGGAGTTGTTTATGCCGAGCAGTGGTCCGCGGCGAGAGAGAGAATTAAACTTTATTGAGGGACCAGGCGCGCGTGCTCTTCGCCCAGAGGTGGGTGACTTCCTCATACCAGGTAGCTATGGCTAGCAGCTGACGCTCGAGCCCTGTCCACCAACCGGAGCTGGTCCTCAGGGTTCGCGGACGTCAGCAGCGCCTCCCACTGGTCTTCCGGATTTTCGTCCACGTTCAGTTCGTCTATGGGCGGAATACTTGGGTTGTTGCGACATCCCCATACCATGTGGTACAGGGTGTTGGCAGTGGCCGGGCAGTATGTACAGTGCCTGTTAAAGTTGCCGGGGTACATTGCGTGGAGTAGTGTACCGTGCGGGTAGGTACCCGCCTGTAGCCTTCTCCAAGTCACTGCTTCCTCTCTAGTAAGCCTTTTATGAGCCGCTGGAGTGAAAAGAAATGATTCTCACCATCAACGCTCTCTTCGTCCTCTTCTTCATCTTCTGCTTCGCTCCCAGAACACGTGCGGCGATTTGTCCGGCGTGGGATACAATAACTTTGATGGGCGAGAGAACGAGTGGAGAGAGAGAAAGAAACCCACGTACCCACGATCCGAAGGCGAACGTCTTAACCACTCGGCTATCCAGGCACCCTGGCGGAGCGTAGCATGCCTTGTATAGTACAGTGTAGCAGAAGGGTGAGAAAGGGATGTGAGGGGGACGAGAAGGGGAGAAAGTACAGCATAGCATATAAAGAATGAGAAAAGGAGAAGTAGAAAGAAATGCAGAAAGAAAGCGAGAATGAAACAAAGGCAGAAAAAGAAATAGAGATAGAAAGGTAGAGAAAGCAAGATAGAAAGAGAAACAATGATAAAGAAGTATATATAGAGAGAGGGAAAGAAATGGAAATAAACAGAGACAAAAGGACAACGAAAAATAGAGAGAAGAGAGAAAAAAAGACAGGAGGAAAGATTGTCTAAAACTGAAATGTTAAATCGGATGTGCTGATTGTGTTGTAAATGAATGTTGGGTGATTTCTGTAATGGTTATTCAGTTTTATTCCTTCATACATTGCTTTGTTATGAATATTTTTGTATGTATTTCAGAGTTGTCATTCTATTATTTGCTGTCATGGGCCACATGCGTGTTTCTTTTTGTATTGTCGCTTTCCGCTGCCTGTAATTTTTGTAATTTTTGTAAATTTGTAGTTTAGATTTTTTCTGGGTGAAGGGGCCAGTCAAGCTGTGAAATGCAGCTTTTTTCCCTTCGCACCAAACCACGTATACAGTGTATTTTCGTGTACTTGTCACGTGGTTGAATAAACTCAAACTCGAACTCAAACTCAAAGAGAAACGTAAAGAGAAACAAAGAAGGCCGCCCAGCTCCGCTCTTCCTTCAGGCTTGGCACCACTAGTGCGAAACTGCCTAAATTTTTTGGTCGCCAGTGACCCCATCATCATTCGTTCTTGTGGCAGGATCATAACTACGTTGTTAAAAGGTAAACTGACCCTGCTGCAGTCTTTAACACCAATCAATTATATGTGAGTTGTGTAGTTCCGTAAGCTATGTCTGACGCGACTGACGAAACTGCAGCAATTATACCGCCCAAGTTTGGGGTTGCAAAGAGTAGGAGCAAAAAAAAAGGCTATTCATTAAAAAGGCCCAGAATGTAAAGGTCAGCTCAAATAAATAAGTACCGAAAAAAAAAGAAAAATTACACCATCTCCCGCTAAAGGGGACCATGAGGCGATGCGAAGCCGGAGCACTTGCACGATCGCGTTCCGTTGTCGTTCGTTGGGCATGCTACCGACCTCGCGTCGTGGAACGCGAAGAGGGACGCTACGCGCGTCGTATCTTCCATCTAGCCTGGCCGTTAATTCTCACAGGGGCAGCGTAGGAGAGGAGGAAGAAGGGGAGGGGACGCGCATGCGCTCGAGCTTATCGCGGCGTTGCGCGGGAGAGAATTTCGGCATGTCTAGCCCGCGTTTCAGATGAAGAGTGGAAAGGGGGAGGGGAAAGGGGTATGGAAAAGGGGAGGGGAGAGGGAAAGTGGAGAGGGGAGCAATGAGGGTGAGTGGAGAGGACGTGTGTGGAGAGGGTATGCGCATGCGCAGTAAGGGTGGTCACGCTGCACACCACCACCACCACCACCACCACCACCACCGGATTGAGCTCCGCCTTAAGATACTTCGCATCTAAAAGCAAAGAGAAAGGTATGGACGGTTTTACGTTTATAAAAAGATACGCTACACGTTACAAACAACTGCGCGTCATTAGTTAATTTTCTTTATAGTGACAACTGAGTACAGGCAGTTATTTTAACCTACTTTTTTCTTTAACGCAATTGGTCTTACAATTAAGCACGAGAAAAAAAGAACTAGATATCTCCACACAGCGCGTTATCGAAATAGGCGCAGTTACATCCTAAAAAATGGATAAGCTGCCGTGAAAGAAAATGGATGTGGATGGAGGCCAACGCTTCATGAAGCTTGCTCTTTCTGGGCAAACTGTCACAACCATGGCGCTTGACATCTAATCTAAAAAAATTCGAAAATACACATACATAACCGTTATTTATACAGTATACACCAGTAGTGGAATAAAATTTTGGGCATGTAAGAAAACTTTACAAAACCGTTGAAAACCAGGTGCGCAAAAATGGCGAAAAATCGTCCGCGTCACGCATATTAAAATTTTTTGTTCTTCCGTTGTCTGAACATTTTGCTTCCATTGAAAAACAGATTAATGAAATGCTTTTGTTTTTTAAACCTTATAACATGTAAAAATACAAAAATTATAGCGCCTCTGTAAAATTTTTCGCACAAATGATCGCGAAAGAAAACATTGGATAGCCTTCATAGAAATGTCCCTAAAAGGCATAGTCGTCTCAAATATTGTCTTTTACATTGTACTCCGCATTGCCGCTAAACTAAAAACCTGAATTTGGCAACTACGCTATTTTGACCTATGTTTATACGTTGGTAACGCACTAAACGATGCATGAAAAAAAAGAAAAAAAAAAACACGCTGAATACTGATATAATCGAGAAGCCTGACAAGTTCTGCCATGCAGTCCATTTGAAGTGATTCTTTAAAAAGCGAAAAAAAATTCGAATTTGAGTCGCGCCATGACAACCAATAATAACCACCCTGGCAACCACTCCAGGAAATGCAAAAATGCAAATTTTGAAAGAATTCTCGAATCGGTCAATTTCCGGTCAGTCTTGTTGGCACCGAGATTTGCACTATTTTGTGAAATCAAAGTTATTCCTTACGTGCCCAAACGTTTTACCGCTCATAATATTTCGGAAAAATATCGTGCAAGCAATTTTTATAAACATGTATTTTTGTTATTTTTTAGGGAATTGATTATTGCTCAAGCGCCAAGGTTGAGAGGGCCGGCGTGAACGACCCAGCTTTCTAACAGCCATCATTAGAAAATTTAATTTAGCTTTGAATAACTGAGGCCCTTTTCAACATATAAATATCTACAACTGCAATATACAAATGCTGACATCATAGTTGGTTTCAATCCCGGAAGCTCTCTTGCACTGAACGTTTTAACGACTCCCAAGGAATAATGTTCGTTTCCGCAATGCGGTAGTGTGTCTAAAACAAGTTTGGCACAAGTTCAATTTTTTTCATAACCAGTACACAAGCTAAGCACGAACTCGTGTTGCGCTATATTGACTTGAAAAAGAGCGACCATGGTCATTCACAACCACACTTCTTCGGTGCCCCAAAACATTCTTTGTCAAGCAGCAGTGGTGCACACGTATAAAAAATAAAGAACCTTAACGTATAGTGCAAAGCCGACACAGATCGTAGACTGGTTTACTTAAGAGTAAGATTTGTTCTTCATTTCAAGGAAACCGTATTGGCATGCGCATGGACGTTTTATGCCAGCCAAGGACCGAAAAATTGGCCGTGTATCTGCGTGCTTCGCTGCAAATGTCGTCTAAAGACGATAGAAGAGGCGCTGCGTTAGATATGGACGCCATCTGGCAATACGTCGGGAAACATTAGTGCTGTGTTGCGGGCTGGTAGTCCCGGCGCAGCAGCAGGCGAAGGCCGGCGGTGACCAACGCGACCGGCGGGGACGCCAGCCAGCCCGAACACGCGGTTTGGCGCGAAGCGCCGAAGCAGAAGAAACGTCCGCACTCAACGAGTACTCTCCACACACTCTTTTTTGCACGTCACCTGGGTAAAACAGGAATGCCAGAGTGGGCCCCATGGCATTCGTACAGTGCAATACTGAACCGAAACCGAAACACAACAATGAGCTCGTGCAGAGGGCACGGAGGAAGACAAGTTTCAGCGCAGTCACATTTTCAGCGCAGCTTAAGAAACTAGGGTCTCTAGAATTACGTATCTATGTATTTTCTATTAAGGAACACAGCACCTAATACTTACCTAGTGATGTTGCGCCTCAGATATGCGTAATGTTTGCTTTTTGATCAACAATGTACACAAGTATGAACCTAGTCATCCGTTCAAGGTGGCTGGCCCTTGGGCAAGTGGTTCAACTTTGGCCGGGTGGCTGAATCGAGTGACGTGCCGACAAACAGAAAGACAGGCCAAAATTTCTGCGTTTAAGTTCCCAAGAAAGACTATCGTCTTTAAAAAAATTATGTATGCTGATGCATCCGTACCTCTTTGCAGAAAGCAGTATTCAATGGCGCTCTTCTTTATTTTTTTATTACTATCGGATATATCCGTGATTGAGAAGAAAAATAAAAAAAGCGGCTCCATTTATTCATCGGGTCTAGCCTCTTTTGGCCACGTAGAGCAGGAGGTTTGTTAGCCTGGAACCGAAAAACAGAAACCACTACACAAGTTTGCAAGGTAAGGAATACAGAAGCGCAGTATGGGAAGAATGACGCAAAAAAAATAGATTTTTGAATAACACATGGGACAAGCAAGTAATGGTAGTACTTATGTTGATAGTTGCGGTGATGTAATTCAGGTATACAAATTCTGGTTCACAATTCAAGGTTCTAACGCCCATTTCAAAACAGGGGCTTTGCCTCGTAGTGCGCCGGAGTCCACCGCCATCGGAGGAGCGCACGTCAAGGATATATGAAGTGCTTAAAATATTGGAGAGGATTTACGCAAGGAGCTGCTAAGTGTTTCAAGGTAATTTAAAATTGACTTCTGCGCAGGTTCGAAGAGAAACCTGAGACTTTTGAAACATTTTGTCGATTTAGTTTGGCTATATGGTAAGCATATACGAAACAGCATTGACGTTAAGGAGCGTTCCTGTGACTTTGCCAGAAGGTCAGTATAAATTGGTGGAAGTTGGTAAGATTGGAGGAAATTGTCATAGGCCTGAAGGAGGTTGGTGGAGGTTGTTGCGAAAAATTGCAATTTAACAGTTGCCGATATCTTTGTTGCATACTGTATACTTACATTAATAGTCTGTGTAATTCTGATATGGGTGCAACAGTGTGCAAAATTGGGCTAGTTGGTTTAACTTGATTGTTAAACAGCGCAAAAAGATGAAGACACGAGATGCATGGAGGCCACACAGGACGGCCTGTCGTGTGTGGTCCTCCATCTCGTGTCTTCGTTTTTTTTGCGCTGCTTAACAATGATGATATGGGTGCGTACACTTATCTAACAACGTAAATTAATGCAGCATTTTTTCCTTTTAGTTCAAGAAGAAAATCTCACAGGATCAGATGTTTCTGTAGCACAAGCGTTACGTATTTTCTTAATTGTTATATTGTTTGTTTACTCATTAATGGCAGTTATTAAGATCACCACTTGGAACGTTCGCAGCACCCAAGGCGTTTAATGAGTTTAAAGGAAAAAACGTGAAAGTTTCTCACGTGTTCAGAAGACAGCATTTATTCTTTCAATAGGCGCTGAAGCTTTATTAAAGAGAAGGGGCACCGTGGTCATTACGACCAGCCGAATGGGTGGAAACTTCCACCGTTTGCTACGCAATAAAGTAATGAAAGACCTTGCATGGTGGATTCTTACTTGAGCCCACGTCCAGTCACAGGGCAAGTGCAGTGGTGATCGATCTTGCGGAGTTCAAGTACGGCTGCGAACACACAATGGAGAGTAGGCTGTCAGCGAACACTGGCTAATTGCCTGCAATCAGTATTCAAATTGCTCCACGCTACACAAAGCGAGCCAACACGAAGCCTACCAGTCAGCAATAGCTGCTACTCGGTCGGTGACTTATATTTCCTCGTGGAGGCGATTGGCAATGCGGCTCACGCTCCCAGCCACGACTTCTACGGGCGAAGGGTCACAACACGATCGGCACCGTTTCGCAAGGCGATTCACACAACAGCGCTCCTCGGCGTGGCCACCAGCATACGACTGTCGGCGACCCTATGTGATAAGTGGCCTTACGTAAGCATCGGGATCAATTCAGTGGAGATGCATGTGCGCGGCGCACGCCACGAGAATGGCCCACTTTGGACTGCCAGTGCGAGCGTGGGCATGCTGCTCGAGTCTGCCAACGTTGAACGTCCTCTACGTTCTTTGCGCCCGTGCTACTGAATGGCGGATTCCTCCACATACACTTAAGGAGCACTTGCGCCAGATGCGACTTATGGAGGCACGGTTTCATGAATCTAGAACTATTCATATTTCTCTAGTAACTATTCAGAAGTTATGGCACTCATCAGGTTGAATGGTGTCTGGTTTAGTAAATGATTTGTGCCTACTGGTGCTAGGCAAAGGTGCAAGAATAACGACAAGAACAAAATACATTACAGGCGAATCCCGCTGCCTACACGAGTCAGTCTGTTAGATTACTCAGGCGTCGTTCATATCCCGAGAAAAGACGGCAGTTCTGCATATTTTCCCCAGTACACATAGCGGAGAGTTATTGGTAGCGCTGAAATCTCACGTGTGTGTGGTCGATTGTTTTTTTCCTCCTTATTATTTATTTTCTCTCTCTCGCTTTCAACCCCCTATTCTCTCTCTCTTGCCAAATATTGACGCTGATTATGAGGGCAGTGCTTCTGCCCGCATCAGGCCCTTTGGAAATATTGCGCCTGGTCTACTCGATCATCTCTTGTGACATTATTGAAAATGCACTAGCGGGAAATGTTCACATCACAGATGCTTGTATAAGCGTAAAATGAAGGGAGCGCCATTGCCTCAGAAGGGAGAAAAATATAAAGGGGACGCATGGTGCCACCTTTTCTGTTACTTGAGTGCGATACAGATGGTGTGCATTTTAACTTCCTTTCAGCGTTCGTTAGAGAACGATGTGTAACCTACAGGATGAAACGATGAGAAAGAAAAAAAAATTTATGTCGACAAGTTTTAAAAAGTCCGTTTATAAAATTAAGTAATTAAATAGGAAGCATGAATGATACCCTGTAACGTTATACGACAAAAAAAAATCCGCATTTTCCACGCACCGTGGGAAAGGAAATCGCCCTTTTGCGAATCAGTGAGTAAGGAGTTGGCTATGGCACTTTGACTTTGTTGCAAGAGTTACGAAACGAGTTTGTGGCCCTACATAATGTGGGTGATCGCGTGCTAGCGCAAATGCCAGTTTCATCGAACGGAGATGCTCTCCCCGTCACACTGACATGTCACCAGTTAGACACCACTAATCAACAGCTAGACACTGCTATAGCCAACATTGGCAAGCAAGCCAATATTAGCCTCCACTAACCAGCTTTCAGCTAACATTAGGAAATGCTAGTAACATGTAGTTAGCCACACTAGACAGCATTACACAATACTAGCTAACGGTTGGGCAAGCCGTGTTGATTATATGTGACGAAATCCGGTACATTTCATTGCATTTATGTAATGCCATGTCAGCTGTCATGCCTATTGAGATATATCTCACATAAAAAATTACTGGAATGACACCTGCCAATTTATGCCACTCATATCATGCCACAGATGGCCACTGTAAAAAATAGTTGTAAATTAACAGATAAAACATGATATTTCTGTACCGCGAAAGAAACTTTCTGTAAATGGGCCATGAAGGAAATCTGTTAAAAAGAGAAACCGAAATTTCCTGTTATTCGTGACCTTCAGCAAAACAAACGACTCAAAATTGAACCTCAACAGTTTTTAATTCTTCAAAAATTACAGATATCCATGAAATAACATTTTATGTTTTTCTGGTTTCTCGCACTGTGCTATTTTGCGTGATTAATATTCAGAGCCTTTTCTGCGGTTCTACGTTCGTGCCTCGCGCGCCCCTACATTTACAAGATGGCTACCGCTCTCGTCGAAGCGCTGCTACGCATGGCTGCAGTGTAAAGCGCGGCTACGGCACCCTCCTGCTCCTGCTTTTGAATGACTGTCATTGAAAGGTAGGTGGTTTGCTTTTAACTAGTTCCTTACAGTAAGATCTCATTGATATGCCTGCCCGCTTTGAAATTCGCTCTCGCGTAGTTTCTAATTCAGCTTTGCGTCGGCAGCGCGCTCGACCACATTGTTGTGCGAGCGCTGGAGTTTCTTCCATGCTTTGGTAGAATTACTGTGAGGCCTTGTAAGCGGGTGCTTGAGGCAACGCCTGCTGTCGTACCACATTTATTTCTTTGCTGGTAGCGGCAGCGTACGTCAAGGTATGCGAATCTATACTTGGACGGTTGCAGTGCGCATACTACAGCGTTCGCCGCGCACGTCATGCGCGTTCCCTGCGGGGAACCATTAACGAGGTTTTGCTGTACAGAATAATGAGAGGTATTTGTTCACGTTACCCACTTTGTTTCTTTATCACATCAAACCTGTGAATTCTGTGTTTCTGCACCTATCTTTTTTTTTGTTGTTGTTGTTGCTCGGCCCGACTTTCTCAAAAACTAATGAAGTGCGTATAACTGTCAACTCAGCTAACCGAGCGATGTTACATAGCATCGCATTCTTTCATTTTTAATGAAAGTACAAACGTTTAAACGCGTATCTACGTGTAATAGGTAGCTTTCTCCTACATAGTGAACATATCCCTGAGCAATGATGTCGTGGCTTGGTGTACGGTGTTTAGTGTTTTGTTGTGGTCATTGCATGATAAGTTCTGCTTAGTTGTATAATGCTATGTATCTTGAACATTGCTGGTGGTAATATGAGAACGCATAGCTTATTGGCGTAGTATCATTGCATAACCTTCCTTACGACGCGCTGAGTTCCTGGCGGAGGATAGATAATCTAGGTAAACCTAGTTTACCGAATGGACGTGTGGGCCACATCTATTCGGTAAACTGATACCTCGAGTGACTAGCCAATGGGGCATGGTCTTGACGTGTACACGCGCTATCTTGCGTCATCGCTCTCATTCTGCGTTGCGGTGGAGCACGTCTTCTCCTCGGTAGGAGAAACTCGGCGCGTTTCGGACTAGCGTGTTCCTTCCTGGATCTCATGTTAGATACGCGGTTGTTATCCGTGGTTTACACAGAACGGCATAAAGGCGTGAACACCTCTGGAAAGTGGGCTCAAGTGCGCTCATAGTGCAGGCGGTGAATCGTGGCACATGTCCCATGTGATCTCTCAGTGGAACACAAACGCCGACGCCGCTGTTCTAGCCGTGCGTGAAGGCATATTGTGGACATCGATCGTGACTACTGTTAAAGAATCCCGGGTTCCGGAGAAACGGACTTTGTTTTAGTGGTGTACTGAAGGGCGAATAGATCTTTCGTTGGCTGTTGCCCGTTTTGTTCACCAGTGCTTGGCGGCAGTAGTTATTGGACTTCCATCGTCGAATAAAAGTACCGATACAAATTTTAATGACGTAACCAAGATGCGAGATGTTTCGTCGCTGAACGCGAAATTTTTAGCTCTGTCTCTTCTGTCTCTGTCGCGCGTGAGGCTTAAGGCGTCTGAAAAAAAAAGAAGACATGCGCACGTTTGGTCGACAGTTTTAGAAGGACATCCATTCAATACCTCCGCCTTGTCGACATGTAGGCTACAAAAATAGCAGCTTGGCAGATAACAGCGGCTCCCGAACTGCTCAGACGAATGGCATATGACGGAGTGGTCTGTGTGTTTAGCCAGCTATGCTACCGCGACAGATGTGCTTTCCTTGTTCACGGCGCTGTTTCCTGCCGAATGTCGCCTTGTGAAACAGACTGTAATTACGCTAATACTATCACTGAAAAACAATATCTACTTCTTTAAGCGCATCACTCCTTTAATGAAGGGAATCGCTCATTAGAACTGCTCTGCGATTTGTAAACATTCACAATAGTCTATAGATTTGGAACATATATATTTTTTGCTCTTTTGCAGAGAAGCAAATTTCATGCTATATATTTACAGCACGTAATAGGCAGGAATTGGCGTACCAGGGTGGGGGGTTCAACCTCGCCCCCCCATTAATTGCTGGATTTTTCATGTGTAAATATGCTCGCACGAAGATACATAAAGAGCGGCTGAACCCCCCTGCCCCCCTCCCCCGAAAAGAATTTTTGGCTACGGCCCTGTAGGCAGGTGCAACTCGTCTTCTGGCCCAATAGCTTACCTCAACTCGAACGCGTTTTTCAGCAAAAATAAAAAGCAATTGACCTTCTGCTTTTCATAAAATGAACGACATTTTGCTTCATCTCAGGTGGCAAGCTTTTTCAGATTGATGCAGGTCATGGGACAAATTTCCCCACCATACGCTCTTTATAAACGGCTTCCTGGTAACGAAAAAGTGTGACGGAAATCGCAACTTGGTGGCTCGCTAGCCCATATAACGAAATAGTCGACGCGAAGCAACCGTCACTGCGAACGTCATTGCACATACAATTTGTTGATTCCTTGCGTAAACGCTTTCTGCAATGGAGGTTCACTGAGCGCGCCCTCGTGTTCAGGTGCTATTCGTCTGCATGCTTAGCCTCACGTCCGTGCAAATGCGCGTGCCTTTAAAGGCCTTTTGAAAGCATTATGAATATGTTTCAATTAGTTATATTTAATGTTAAAGATCCAATCTCTCTGAACTGGCAAAAATGCTTGTTACAGTCAGGCATTGGCCTCTTTTCCTTTCTTTTTATAGCTTTATAGAAGTGCTTACCGTTATAACAGACATTTCTATTTCTTTCGGTAACTGCAGTTTTTTTATTTATTTCAGCGATGTATGTCTGGAGTCTCTGTGGTAACACCAAGACGAGTGTGCCATGTTTCACGAAGTATGCCGCACTGCACAAAAACATGAATGCATTCTGCATCAAGTGTCCATTGGAACAGTACAGAAAAGTGTTCCGCTAGTTCCTTCTCTGAGCTTGTGGCTACGAGATAGCGAGGACGAAAATAGGACCGTAAAAAAGGAAGAGGGCAAAAGGATTTATACGGTTGTGTGTCATGGAAGCCCACATTAGGTGCGCTAAGACGCAACATAATGGATCACACTGAGTTGGCACTGATGCTATAGTGCCCTAAGGTGGTGCTGCATCTCGAGCTGCCAGAAGGTAAGGGATTATTGGGCAGTGGCCTGCTCCTCAAATTGTTTGCTGCTGTAATTTACCTTCTATTATTGAGAGCATTTATTTATTTCCATTTTATATCCCATCTACAATGTCTGTAGTTCAATAAAAATAGTGTCCTGACTTTTTAATTGCCTTCGTATGCTTGCTTGAACTCGAGGGTACAGTAGTTTTAATGGCTACTTATCGCATAATTAACGTCATAACTTTTATTATTGCAGCAAAGCACAAGTGAAGATAACGTTGCAGACGTGCCGTGCTCCCCTTTCATCATTGCCAAAGGTATTTCTATGGATACTTGCAATGTATTGCTGAATATTTCTAAACAGGCAATATTTTGTTCCAGGAGAAATCTTTCTGACTGCCGGGGCAATTGCCATCTGTATTGATACCCATGCTGTGATCGAATCCAATACACCGTGCCAGGGATTCAAGTTTGTTCTTTACACACTTCGCTTTTACTGTTGAATAGCACAAGGAGGTCAGCCTAACCCTGGAGTTCACACAAAGGTAAAACTTAATGTGATTTTTCTGACTTTTTGAACAAGATTTATGCAACTAATTTAGATTAAGCCTTATTAGATAGTACAAAAGTAGACAAGTACTGGGGAATTTCTAATATCTGATGCTACACTCCCATTTGGCTAAGTCAAAGAGGGATTGTGATGGAGGGAATGACCAATGGAAGCGTTCAGCATAAGTGTAAACTGTCTATGGGAATTCTGAGCGGTCATAAAAGATTTTAAATAATAACGATAATATATGGAATGGTTGACGTGTGAAGTACTTTTAATCACTGTTTAATGAGGATTTCGAAGAGAGCACTAAGCAACATGAAAATTTTCATTAATTTAGATAAGAGCTAGCACTTCTTTATGCAGTTCTGCTGGCGGAGCAAGGTGTGGTCCGGGCTAGCAGGTATACCATAATTGTGAGCACAACGCAGAAAGAGAAAGAGACACAAAAAACAAACGACGAGGATTGGTGCTGTCAAGCGAGAATTCCCTGTAAGCGAAATGGGCACAGACTGCACCAGCGACACGTCTATAAGTTTATTTGGCATATAGCGACCACGACTTTTTCATATATCTTACTGTTTGCAATGGAGAACATGTACACGCATGCGCTTTAAGGAGTATGTCCTTTCCCTGCTTGTCTGGGGAAATCCCATAAAAGCCGTGGTGAAAATTGCGCCCGTGGTGCCCCGTCATTCATTTTGTCCGTGTCTATCCGCGCTACAATGGTTTCAGTGTAATTTTTAGCAGATCTAAATTGTGAAAGCAAGAGTGCCTACCATGCAATCATGCGTGTGCACATACACACAGACCTGTACAGTAAAAGCTCGTTAATTCAACCCTCGTTAATTAGAAAAATCAGATAATTCGGCCGCTTTCTCAGGTCCCAGCAAGCACATGCATTGTTCAATGACACCTTTGTTTTGTTTAATAGCATGGTAGCTTTGTTTTGACTTTGGGCTATGCGCGCGAAATGTCACAAAGCTCATACATGGTGGAAGCTGTTGAAAATGAGGACCATCAGCGGCACTCCGCAAGTTGACATAAAGCTCGCTTGCTACATTGCGATGGCGAAACGTTCAGTTGCCGGCCATTTTTTGGGCGACAAAATGATCGTCACGTGCGCGTGGTGGTGTTGCTCGCGGCGGTACTTAATAAGGGATCGGTTGACAAAACGTTTCGACTTAATACACGGGATCTTGGGCCGCGGTCTCATTGTGAACGATGAACCTAATGACAAGAATTGTTTCTTTTACTTTTATGCAAAATATAGTACTGGATTTACCCATTCATCAATAAAATGAAAATGCATTGATATAATAGCCACTTGTTTATTATTTTTTGATAATCTCGATAATTGGGCATTCGGTTAATTCAGACATTTTTTCGGTCCTGTGACATCCGAATTAATGAGGTTTTACTGTATTTGGGTGTGTGTCAAAAGCACATGAACCTTGTTTTGTGAGGAGCATTATTTCCTTTAAAGTCGTTACACTGCAATAAATGACGTTGTACGAACCATAATGTAATTTTATAGAAATGCATCTCCATCTGGATCATGAGCTTATTTTTTTTTACTGATTCCGCACAGCACACCTTAAATATGCAATGCGAGGGTTTCTTGAGCGCTCTACCAACATCATCAATGTTGTTCTTAGTGTGGCCCATTATTTCAGCATAGTCATGCAACCGCCTGGTGCACATAAAAAATCATTATTCGTTTTCAGGGCAGCCGCAGCAATCAACCCTGACAGAGGGAGCAAGGTCGATAAGTCAAGGAAGCAGCGCTGCCTCACACCACAAATGGCCAACTTAGAGCTCTGCGAGACTATGAATGCTAAGCGTTTCAACGAAAAATTCGCTGTGTCATTGTGCAATATATCTATACATTTTACAAACCAGTTTGAGTCTACGGTGACAAAAAGTATGCAGTTTTCATTATTTTGAAGTGTTTACATGCAGCATTTCCTGTGCATAAATAAAGATTAGTTTCTTTTATCATGAAAAGAGAATCTACTGAAACGTGCCTGTTTTTATTGCTTTATTTACTAGAGTGCTGGAAGCAACACCTCGCGGGTGTAGCTCCAAGAAGTTCACAATGTCCGCTGCGGTACTAATGTGGCTCCGGTGCTCGGCTGCTTACGCGAAAGTCGCGAGTTCGACCCCGGCCGCGGCAGTCGCATTTCGACGGAGGCGAAATGGTAGAGGCCCGTGTATATCATGGTTTTGGCTCGTAAAACCCCAGATATTGTTATTAAGAAAATTGCAATACATTTGGATTATGCAAACGCAATATACTGGTATTTTTGCCATTGCATTTGGCCAAACAAAATATTTTTGCGTGTCGCTTGTACAAGTGACACAACTACTTTTTAGTACTGCGGAATGTTTTTCTAAGGCAATATATAACTTGATCTTATGTATAAAAATATTTTTCACGAATTAAAATGCAATAATTATTTAACAGGAAGGCAGTAACAAAAAACTCAGCCTTTGTGACTCAAAATCCAAACTTGTTCTTATAGATAACGTTTCTGTAAACGCTACCAGACACTATTATCGAAATAACAGGTAAATGGGAACAGAAAACAGAGTTTTTTTCAGTGTCTGAAAACTGAAACGTGTTTTTGAACATAAACATTCTGTACTGTAAAAGAGGAAATATCAGTGAAATAACAGAAAGAAGACAACAGAAAAGCAAGTTTTTTCTGTAACGCAAAACTGAAAATTGTGTTTATGCAGAAAATTTCTGTAAACTAAAACGAAAAAAATCTGTTAAAACACAGAAAACTTCAAAATAGAAAACATAGCTTTACAGAAATTCTGTGGCAAGAGAGCTGCCAGAGAATTACTGTTTTTTTCAGCAAATATTTTTTACAGTGCGGCACGCAAGTCATAATATAATAATATCTGGGGTTTAAGTCCCAAAACCACACTATGATTATGAGAGACGCCGTAGTGGAGGGCTCCGGAAATTTCGACCACCTGGGGTTCTTTAACGTGCACCTAAATCTAAGTACACGGGCCTCAAACATTTTCGCCTCCATCGAAAATGCAGCCGCCGCGGCCGGGATTCGATCCCGCGACCTTCGGGTCAGCAGTCAAGCGCCATAACCACTAGACCACCGTGGCGGGGCGGCACGCAAGTCATGTCATTCATGGCACATAATATCATTCACATGCAGAAGGGTTTCTTGAAGGGCCAGTTGGTACATGATGCTGAGGGGAACAGCGCAAAAAACGGGACGGAGAAAGATTGAACACACGACCCAAGCGCTGGCGAACAACTGTGTAAATTTATTACACCTGGAAAATATAGCTGAAAACAGAAAACAAGAACCATCACGTGCACATCAGAGTGAAAGGCAAAAACGAATCTGTCACGAGCATAGGCGTGCGCAGGGGGGGGGGGGGGGCAAGGGGGCGAGAAGGGGGGGCGCAAAGTCAGCCCTATACATTGTAGGGGGGGCGAGAAAGGGGCGCAAAGGCAGCCGCATACATTGACATAATAGGGAGGGGGGCGCTGCGACGAACCTTCGCCCCCCCTGAAGGGGAACCCTGCGCACGCTTATGGTCACGAGTCAAAAAGTACAAGTTAACTGCTCAAAAACATTATCTCTTTTTCCAGGAGGGCGAGTGAAGGCTCACTAACGCTCATGTCCCCTTTCGTCTTGATATGAAAAGCCTCGTTAATTTCGCGCTCTGTCTTGTTACGATGTCTCGAGAGTATCTTGCATTCATGAAAGAGCGGGGCGCAGCCGCACAAGGATCAATGGGCTGCCAAGGTGCTGCTCGTTGAAGTCCTGAGATTATTTGCGTGCTCTCTCAGGCGGTCGTTCAAACAGCGACCGGTTTGTCCAGTATAGGACAGACCACAGGACAATGGAATGTCGTACACTACGTTGCTAACACACTCGACGTACTGCGTCCTGTGTTCTTGACACACGCATGCTCCTTGGTATTAGGGAGTTTTAGCTTGTAACGTATACTTCTTTACGTTACCGTTACCGGATTACGTTTACCGTTTTACCGGAACTCGAGTTTTAGTAAAGTTTTTTAGCTGCCCAAACGTAAACCTTTACGTTTGCGCAAACCACTAAATGGTGATGATAACAGCATTTAAACTACATTTAATTTAGATAATATTGAATTACGCTGCGGCAAAATCATTAGAGAGGTTTTTAGCGTGTGCAGTATCCCGGTATAAGCGAAAGGATGTAGCAATACCAGGTTACGGGCGATGGTGTCGACATCTTGTGACGCTTCTCGCAATCAGCTGAAACTCTGACCTGGGAGATCTCGAAAGGAGAATTAAAACGACGCATCGGTGCCATAAAAAACCAGAAAGCATCTGGCCTTGACGATATTCCAAATGAATTTCTGAAAGCTCTACGTACAAATGCCCGAAAAATGCTACTCAACTGCTTCAATGACATCCTAAAAACAGGTGACATTCCAGAAACATGGAAAGAAACTCGTATACAACTTATCCACAAAGGCAAAGGGAAAGCAGAAAATGACATCAATGCCTACCGTCCAATAGCAGTGCTTAGCAACGCCCTGAAACTCTTCAGTACAATTTTAAATCACAGGCTACAAACCTATTGCGAAAAAAACAATATACTCTGTGAATCACAAAATGGCTTCCGACCCTGGAGACGCACAAGTGACCATATATTCACTCTCACTCAAGCGATAGAGATGAAGCACAAAGAAAAAGCACAACTCTATCTCGCCTTCCTAGACCTGGAAAAAGCCTACGACTCGGTCTCTCATGCCAAACTATGGCAAAAGCTTGAGGATGTACCCCTAGATAAAGAATTTATTGAACTACTGAAGGCACTCTATGCAGATTGCACAGCAGTATATGATCTCCATGGACATAAATCCCAAAAAGTGAACCTAAAAGTGGGCCTGAAACAGGGGTGCCCATTATCACCAACCCTATTTAATCTATTCATAAATATTTTTAAGAACACTTAACGACAAGGGACCTGGGCTGAGACTCTCGACGATAACAACAGACAACCGAGAAGTATACACAAAAATATCATGTTTGGCATTTGCTGATGACATCGTACTTCTAGCTGAATCGGCAACGGACCTCCAAGACCTTTGGATATCTGCTCCCAAGGTGCGACCGAAGACCACCTCAAATTCAACACCGAAAAGACCCAATGGATGAGCCTAAACACAGACTCTGACGAAGCTACTTTCACACTGCAAGGAAAACATATAAAAAAGACGGCAACCTATAGATACCTCGGAATCGAAATAACCGACAAAAAAGACTACCTGGAAAAACAAGCAGAGTTAGTTACAAAGAAATCAAACCGCCTAAAAGGCAGAGTGTGGCATCTCTCCCGCCACTCGTACAACCCATACTCGGTGGGTCGTATTTTGTGGAAAACGCTCGCTGTCCCAGCGGCAACGTATGCGCTTGATGCACTTACGTACCCAACTGGAACAATGAAGTGTCTAAACAGACACCAAAATGAACTGGGACGGTGGTTGTTGGGCGGAAACTTCTGTACATCCAATGCTGCAATAACAGGTGAAATGGGGTGGTCACCTTTCGAAATTAGGGAGGCAAGATCTAAATTCCAATACATGGGCAGACTGAAATTCCTGCCAGAAACTAACTTCAGCAGGCGAATATATCTGCATCTACGGTACAAGGTATTAAAACCCTCTGGATGCAACGACTTGCAACATTAGAGTCAAATTCGGCCCGAACCCGAAACTCCAACAAACCAAAAAGAAAGTGAATGGCGTCAGGAAGTGAACGAATGGATCACCCAGATCAGCACGGACATCTGGCGTAAAGCGGTCACCAAGA
Organism: Rhipicephalus sanguineus; assembly: GCF_013339695.2. NCBI lineage: Eukaryota > Metazoa > Arthropoda > Arachnida > Ixodida > Ixodidae > Rhipicephalus > Rhipicephalus sanguineus. The sequence continues at coordinate 73,823 of NW_023615171.1, read as the reverse complement.
AACACAGCCTATCGTGTATGCAACAATAAATTGGCGCCGGGCTGTGAACCATATTACAGAGGAGACAAATCAAGCGCACTACTATTCCAGGCTCGCACGGGGTCTCTGGCGACTCAACAACGACGTCATGAACTCTTTGACTCCGAACCGTCGTGCCGCCTATGTGGAGCAGCCGAAGAAACTGTCACCCACGTTCTACAGGACTGCCCGCGCCTGCACGATAAACACCGCACCTCACCAAGTCTGCCGGAACTCCTGGGCCTGTCGGGCCAAACAGAAGAAAACCATTTCGATAGGGTCAATTACACCAAGGATCTCCTGCTACGCTGGGATCGTCTTAACAGAGAGGTCGCGACCACATCGGCCAGGGAAACGCCCCACACACCCTCTTCTGCGGCCCCGCGCACCGACACTCCGCCGCTTTGTGGCAATGGGTCAAAGCAGACTGACGAGAAGCTGGCAGGGCCAGTCATGCTTCAAGACCCAAGTCGAGAACAGTGGTTGAGACAAAGTACTAGCATCACGGAACTCCCAAACACGGCCGCTGGATAGGTGACCCCCTACAACGGTAAACATCCGCCATGTTTAAACGGCCACGGTGCAGAACACGGCATGGCTTGGCTCGACTCTTGACTCGACTTCCACCAAGCCAATCGTGTGTGTGTGCAGCGCCTCCTCTGTGTGTGTGCGTGTGTGCATTAAGCGACACCGTGACCCGTGACACTCTGCTTTGCACGAACAAAAGAACGAAAACACTTGACATTTGTTTACATTTTTTTTCTCCCTGTGGCACTTAAACTGCCTGCCCTGTGTTAAAAGGGAATAGGAACACCTTACTTACTTACTATCACAATCATGAACACGTTTGTTTTCGCTTGGTGTTCTTGAGGGGAAAATATGATTAAAAAGGCAACTCATTCGTAATAATGCCGCTTCAAGGCATTTACATTGGTAGTAGAATGCCCGATGTTTCTGCAATAACAATTTTGTGCTCGTCTGGTACACCTTGGCCCCGCTAGATGGCGCCACCTATCCAGCCTGTCAGCGTCTTTAGTCTTCTCACGTTTGCGGATTCGGTATTCTACGTCGCTCTAGCCTCGGTAATCCGGCTGAAATAACGTGATCGTAAGTGGCGCTCGCACTTCGGCTTATTTTGAGTCGGCGGCTGGAGTCTCGCGCGAAGCGGATATCGCGAGTAGCCACGAACGACGGTGGATTTGCGAGATAGGTCCGTAAACGTAAAGCCTATCCGGCGAGAAGTTTACGTTCCGTAAACCTTTACGTTCCGTAAACGTTCGCGCATGCGCAGATTCCATCCGGTATCCGGTAACACGGTAACGTAAAGAAGTATACGTTACAAGCTAAAACTCCCTATTGTCAACGTTCACTTTCTTGCAAAGGCGGCGGAGTTTACGAGGAGCCGAGAAAACGAGTTTCACGCCTGCCTTGCCAACAATCTTCTTGAGCGCATGGCTCACACCGTGTACGTAAGGGATGACAGAAATTTTCTGTCTCTCCTGTGTGGGCGTGTCCTGGTACCACGTTTTCAAAGCTCGCTCAGTAGAATTGCCGCCAAGGCACTGAGTAATTCAGTCGGGTAGCCGGCGCGTTTCAGTCGCTCGACCTGGGCGCTAAAGGTCTTTGCACTTGGTGAGGGCAGGACCTCTTCAGAGCACCTCTGAGAAACCCAAGGCAACTCCGCGCTTCACAAGCTTAGTATGCGCCGAGCTGAACGGCGACTAGTGACAGATTCGTTTTGCCTTTCACTCTGATGTGCACGTGATGGTTCTTGTTTTTGTTTTCAGCTATATATTCCAATGTAAAAATTTACACATAGTTGTTCGTCAGCGCTTGTGTCGTGGCTCAATCTTTCTCCGTCCCGTTTTTTTGCGCTGTTCCCCTCAGCATCATTCACATGATGACATTTCATTCGCATGTTTGTCATGCATGCAGATTCTGGTATACAAAGCCTCTGGTCAACTAGTGTTTGTTGTGAGCGAGTAAATACGGTGCATATCGTGACACGTGCGTCATGTCATATCATTTATGTTATGCCACGCCTATCGACATATCCCAGCAAGAGAAATGACCGCAATAACATGTTCTCATTTATGTCATTCATGTCATCTCACACATGAAATGCATGCCGTACTGTTCATGAATGTCGTGCTATACATGACATGTCATGGTAAGTAATTCATTGGCACAGGTTCGTCATGCAAGCATTCACATTTTGGTGTATACCATACGCTAAGGAAACGACATCGACGCCCCGCCACGGTGATCTAGGGGTTATGGCGCTCTACTGCTGACCCGAAGGTCGCGGGATCGAATCCCGGCCGCGGCGGCTGCATTTTCGATGGAGGCGAAAATGTTTGAGGCCCGTGTACTTAGATTTAGGTGCACGTTAAAGAACCACAGGTGGTCGAAATTTCCGGAGCCTTCCACTACGGCGTCTCTCATAATCATATCGTGGTTTTGGGACGATAAACCCCAGATATTATTAGCATTATTAAACGACATCGACGACATCACGACGCATCCATCATATCATTTGTGAGATTCAAGCCGGCATATAAATGAACTGTGCATGTCATGAACATTCATGTGTTACCTGTCATTCATGTTTGTCATACACGCACGTCATATGACGCCTGTCCTGGTATATACAGTTGACTGCAGCAAAAGAGAGAGTTGGGCCAGTTGGTTTGGGTTCATTTTGAAACAGCGCAAAAGGCGCAAGACAAAGAAGAAGACTTAACAACACGAGCGCTGACTGACAACTGAGTGGTTTATTCAAGCAAAACAGAAAAAAAATAGAAGGAAAAGAAGAGAACATGCGCGCGCAACCTATGCACATTACAAAAAGACTACAGGCTTGCAGCATCCTTAGGAGTTATTCAAGTAAGTCAACTCGCATTCGAGCAACGCAATGGGCGGTGTGCTAACCGCACGACCACCGTTTTTGGGCACAATGATTCTCGCGTATGGGAGATCACTGAAGCATTCGCTCTTTGCAAAAATGGCGATACGTGTGTTAACGCACCGTCCATTGCGTTGTTCGAATGCGAGTTCACTTACTTGGATAATACCTAATGCTGCAAGCCTGTAGTCTTTTTGTCATGTGCATATGTGGGGTGCGCATGTTCTGCTCTTTGTCTTCTCTTTCTTTTTCTACTTTCTTTGAACAAAGCACTCAGTTGTAAGTTAGCGCTCGTGTTGTTAAGTCTTTTTCGTCTTTCGTCTTTTGCGCTGTTTCAAAATGAAATATAGTACACGCAAAACAAAGGGCTTGAGCAAACGCAGTTCAGGCAGCAAGGTTACTATGCAAAATTAAATACTTTGCATGCTGGCTTTCAGTATACCTTTGCGCAGCAGCATGCATGTTTTGCAACACTCCATCATAAAGAAAAACGCACTGGCATCAGTATTTTTCGCAGATATAGCACGAAACTAATCGATGCTCACATAAGTACACTATGGTTCTTCGCGGCACTGATGCGGCCCCACATGAACCATCTGCGTGGTTAATAAGTTCCTGGCTTATTAAATTATTAGCCATCCAGCATCGATGACCGTTATCGTGACGAAAATCCACAGTGCCTCTGAGATAATTTTTTTTGTTAAAAAAATAGGCTCACCTGTCAAATTAATGCGGTAAAGTAAAGAAAGCAAAAACTTGCTCAACCAGAATCTTGCTTTAAGCTAGTCGGTGTGACGCTCCAAGAAAATTAATGGCACAAAACACGCGAATGGAAAAACACAAATGACATTATTCTTCGTAAAGGCGGTCGGCCGCCTGGTCATTTGTGTTATGACCGCGTCTGTTTAGCACCATCTATTCTTTCGCGAAAGGAGACAGAAGATAGGATGAAATATGGTGTGGCAGTCGATTTGTATTTTCAAAATAAGTTTTATTCTCCTAGCGTCTACAATTAATGAGCTGAAAATTTGAAACTAGGTGACTAATTAGTTAAGAAGTCGATTTGCTAAAATTTAATTGATTCGCCAGTTGTGCACTTTCACTTACAGAGGAAATATATGCAAGTTTTGAAGTTGTCCAGTCCGATAAGTAAAGTTGTGTTGAATGCCGCAGGCTTTCTTCCTTAATAATAATATCTAGGGTTTTAAGTTCCAAAACCACTATATGACTACGAGGGACGCCGTAGTCGAGGGCTCCGGGAATGGCGACCACCTGGGGTTATTTAACGTGCACCAAATCTATGTACGCGGACCTCTAGCATTTCGCCTCCACATTAGCCACACTACCACCGAGGCGAGGCTTTCTTCCTTAACTTTCGTAGTTAACATTGTTCTAACTTTCTTAGCTACCACCCCCTCCCCTTTTCCTCTGTAGCCAGTCGTGACAAAGACAAATTATCGAAGGTGGTGGGGGAGGGGGTTTCTGTCCAACACTTGTCATGCACCAATTTCTTTGTGATTGAGTTGTATCAGCTATGACAATTCCTGCCAGAGCTTCCAGATTTGTGAGATTGAATCTGCAAATTTATAGTGTCTTTAAACAATCTTATTTGCTCGACCGTTACTTTTTTCGCTTGAGCGGCGCTAATGACAAAGCAAAGTGCGGTCAGAAAACTCCGGAACGGAGTATTTGCAACCTTCCAATAACCATTCACTGCTTTCCCTAATCCGTGTGGATCCACACCAACTTCTTTAGGCTTCACAGGGAAGCGTGTAAGTACCTGCATTGTATTAAGCATTCACGCAATTGTTATAACTCCCTTCCATCTCTCCCTTGTTGCAATTTGAAAAGGAAATCCCCCCACGTTATCTTTAGTACCATGCCCAGGAGCTGCCGGAATCGAGGCGCACTCCAGTCAATGTTCGCTTCTGCAAACACTTACCCTTTTAGGCCGTTTGACAAACACCGCCGCACTCAGAGAAGTAACGGCGCCTCGTACTGTTGACACGCGGCGAAGGGGTGACTGAAAGGGACAAGCAGAGACAGCGACACACCAGTGGCAATAGGAGGCCTTCAGCAGGTGTCCTTTCTGCAGCTACAAACAGAGGCTTGCAGCGGCTCTCCTGGACGTTGCATAAACACTCGTGGACGTTCAAGAGGAGGTTGCTGAGCGGTGCCTGTCGGCCGCTCTTCCTGCTGCTTCCGAGTGGCCACCTCGTGACGGCCAGATTACGCGGCGGCCTTGGCGCGTTGGCGGTCGTCGTCGTGGGCCATCCTCTCGTAGTCTGCGAGGAGCGGGTCTTCTCCATCGGGGTCACCGCTATAATCAAGAGACTCAGTCTCGTGGGCTCCCCTTTGTATACCAGAATTGCGCGCTTCTGTCCACCGGCTCATTCTGTTCACTTAGTGGCCCGACACGCGTTGCGCTGCCTTCTCTTTCACTACTTATTTGTTGCGTTGCTCCCCCTGTCTCTCCTAGCCTCGTTATGACTATGCCACAGCGCCAATGTGTCCCGCCTTTCCTCACGAAAAATGGCCCTCGTCTTGAATGCCCACGAGTTGGAACGGCTTTTGTTGCGCTGAGGATGCTGTGAGCCGGCTCGCTACTTGTTTCGCATGCACGAGTGGTTCATATCGCGGACGTGAGTAGTTGTTAACGGTGCTCGGAGCTGACGGAAGGCATCCGCACCCATAACGACGGCCACGGGTCTGTTTCTTGGTGTTTTTTTCTCTACAGTCGCTGCGTTCTTGTCACAAGGGAAGCGCACCATGTCAGGGTTTGCCCATTGTAGACGGAGAGGACGTACGTGCCGTGGTTACAAGCTTCCCACGTTAGGTTCGAAAAAATCTCGCCAAGGTTCTGATGCAACCACTTCACAATACTGTTGCGTTTTACTGAATAGCATGCTCACGAGCTAGCCAGGAAATGAGCACTTGGAGTTAGGATAAAGGGACCCGCCACGGTGATCTAGTGGTTATGGTGCTCGACAGCTGTCCTGAAGTTCGCGGGGTCGAATCCCGGCCGCGGCGGCCGCATTTTCAATGGATGCGAAAATGCTCGAGGCCCGTGTACTTAGATTTAGGGCCACGTTAAAGAACTCCAGGTGGTCGAAGTTTCCGGAGCCTTCCACTACGGCGCCCCTCATAATCATATCTTGGTTTTGGGACGTTAAACTCCAGCACTTAATTAATGACAAGAGAAGGAGGCGCGAAACAATATCGACTACACGACTGTTGTTTATACTTCCTCAGTAAATGTAGTGTCCCACAAATGTATCCAAAGCAAGCAATCACTCTCTCTTTTCATTCAAGCATTGCAAGCGACAAGGCTGTACGTATGGTCACATGACGCTATATATGCACGAGCCGATCTAGATGTATCGAGGTACTGTAGCTTAATTACAGGTTTTCGCAGTATTGCTACGTTTACCTATCATTCCAACGTGTAATATTCGCACACATCTCAAAATCACGGTATAGCTTCAAGCACTTGAAGTGGTTATGCCCGTCCTAAATTATCAAATCTAGTTTTACCTACACGAGTTTAAACGTCACTGACCTGCTGAAATGTTCACTGTGTCACAAGAATACATTTTTTGCAACAGGCAACAGTTAATGTTAGATTAAACTCGTGACGCACGCACACGGTGAAGAAACTATCGAACGCCGTGGCTCAGCATTTCAGCGTGTTATAGCTATGTAAAATGATACTGGCGAACAAAGACACTGAAAAGCAGAAAGACGCCAACAACGCCAGTTGTTGGTGTCTTTCTACTCGTCTAAATCAACTGGCCCGGCTGTCTACGCCTAGCATTTCAGTATGGCAGGTCACGGTTTTTATGAACTGAGTCAACTGATGAGTCCAACTTCTGCTTTCCCAGATAGAGGAAATATATAGAGTCGTATCTCATTCATAGGTTCAACAGCCAAAAGGGTTAAATTTTCAAAGGAAGCTCTTGAAGAAATCCGTAGTTTTTGTATACATAACTACGCCCAGTGATACTTTAGGCTTTTCTCTACCTGGATGTCTTTTTATTAAGGCGAAAGCCTTGGATGCCTCATCAAACGCGATACTTGACCCTCGGCGTTTTTCAGATTTGGTGAGACTTGACGATACTTCGCGAGAGACCGGCATCGGCGTCAACACGAGTGATGGAAAAAATCACCGTCATGCGACGACGGTACCTTATGACGTCATCATGGCGTCACAGAAACTGCCAAAATTTGTGCCGTCATCATGGCGTCATATAATGTGACGCCATGTGATGACGTCAAAAGATGAAATCGCCACTTGGTCATAGTGCGCCGATCCCGGAATCACGTGAGATGCACAAAGCTTGCAATGCCTCCGATGCCGGATGCAGTGAAGACCACGCGAGGTGCTGAAAGCTTTCGGGGGCGGGGGATCAATGTTGACTGAGAAAGCAAAGATGGCTTTCGACCTCTAGTCATTTTAGGCGAACGCATAGGGAACCATGTGAGCTTTTTTTTCTTTGCTTTCTTGCTTTTTTCTGTCTTCTTTCTTGTTTTTGTAATTCATATTTTCTGAATATTGTCTAACTGGTTTCACATTATTTTTAGCTTTGTTTGATCATTTAATTTCCAATTCGAAAGGAAACAATGGGAAGAAAGGAAAGTAAGAGAAATATTATTGTTATTTTTTCGAGTAATTTACCGAGTGACATTCCGGCTCTTCTGAGGATGTGTCTGATCGTACCATACCACTCTCCACATGTCTCTCTCTCTCTCTAGCCCCTATTTCTCTTTGACACCGACATCCCCAGCTTGTCATACACTCTAAGAAAAAAGAGATTCAAAAGAGGGTCATGGAACCGTGACTCTCTTCGGGTGTCCATCTGACCCCTTTTGGAAGGTACAGGCAGAGAAAAAGAGTTCGCATTTGGGAAGGAGTCACTGGACCCTCCTGAAGCGCGTTTCGATTGGCTTCGGTATACGGAAGAGCCGCCGTATACGCCATACGTATCGCACGCTCGCCCTTTGGCGCCGTTGTGGCGCCTTGCTCGGCGACGCAGAGACGCAGACGGGGTTGGTGCCGGGGTGGCGCGCCGCTCTCCTCTCTCAGTCGTCTCAGCAGTCTCAGTCAGTCTCCTGGTCTATTGGAATGCATTGCGTGGTTGCGTTGGTTGCGCGTCTTCGGTGGTGTTGACGCCGGCTCCGTGCACGAAGTGACGCTTGGAGGGCGGAATATTCATGGAGCTGCGGACACCGACAACGGGCGCCAGTTAACGTGAGTGTACTGCCTAATTATACAGCTTTAGCTGGTCTGCAGCAGCTCTGCGGAATCTGCCAGCCATTTCCAACAGTATCCTGTATCCGCGGGGCTGTTGCGGATGCCCAACTAAAGCTGTCAGTTAACAAGTTGCCACCGTTATGCGCGTTGCTGTACAAGCTCCCTAAAGTGAGCGATGCAAACAATAATCGAGGGTCATTTCTTGCTGATCGCACGTCGTGTCTGCACTACTGAAGGTGCAAGATGTCGTTTTGAGATGCACTTTAGTCTACTTCATAATAACATTTCCATCGACCTTGAGTGTGCAGCGTGCTTCCACGCTTGAGAACGTGAAAAAAAAAAAAACCTGTGTACAGAACGATCAGACGCACTATATGTAATGGTTTTTGTTGGCTGAAAGACGGTAGTTTGAGGTGCAGATATAGTATGGTGGCTTCTAGAATGTATGCGGTAGTCATTCAAGTTGGACACGCCTCGCCGGTAAAGTGAAAAAGCTCTAGACTTTCGACGGCGCGCGTTGTTGCGGCCGCCGGCGTGCAATCTTTTCCCTCGTTTCTGTTTGCTGTTTTCGTGGTTTGCATACACTGCGATGACGTTGGGCGCTCTAACAGTATCGAGTGAGTGTACGTGATGTGGGAGTTATGTGCGCTAATTCTAGCATATGACATGTCTGATCTCGACGTAGACGGCGTACGCACGCGCTGGGTGTCGTTCGGGCCCTAGTACTCGCATCTGTTTATCTGAGTATTTAAGGATGGGTTACGTTTGTAAAACATGCGGTCAATAACCGCTCATGGCATGCCCCTGGCTGCCGGAGGATGTGCTTTGTTGTTTGGTGTTAGCCTTATTATGTCTGTGTGAACCACTTATTGTGTAGGTTTTGCAAACCTTTACTGCAATTTCATTTTCTTATCATAATATCACGTTCTGCTTTTCAGATACCGTTTTTCATGGTGCTCACGCTGGACAGGAGCGACAACCTAGCAAGCCACAAGTCTGATGCCTCAAGCCGTCCCCACTTTTTGATTTATTCTTAATCACAAGGAATAAATATGGAAACATGATGGCAATTTCTGCTGTTCATTTAGCACCATATGGCACTGTGCACATCACAGTTTAGTTGGCTATACTCATAGAAGCATGTCAATGAGGAATACCCAAACTTCTTAATTGGAAATCACAGACCATCTTTTCGCGCTTTCTATATAACTTTGCTGGAAAATATGTGTTGTTTTGACGAGTTTTATTAAAGTAATGCTAAAACTGAACTATTCTTTTTTTATAGTCGCTGGGCAGAACGGCAAGTATTATTGGACTTGCTTAAAATGAATACTCCACTATTTTCAACAGTAGTCGCGCAAAAGTAGAGCAAGGATCAAATGAGTAGCTTAAAATACTTGTGGAGTCGCTTGATGCTTCGGTGTGGCTCCCTTGACCCCCCTAGGAGCGTTACCGGCAAGAGTCGTGACTCCCTATAAGTGGTAACGTGATCCTCCCGATGAGAGTCTTTGCACTCTTCCTAGAGGGTCAGGGGACTCTTCTAGAGCGAGCCCACCCTGACCCACCAAGAGAGTCACCGTGACTATTTAAAGAGAGTCCTATACGTGGCAAGTCAGAACTCTCCGAAAACAGTCACGCATACTCTTTTTTTTCTTAGAGTGTAGTTCTGTCTGCTGAGAATTTATCAGATACTGACAGCGCTTCCTTACCATCAGATTCTTGTAATTTCAAATGTCTGTCCCCTTCTCCTCCCTCCCTTCCCTTCAAGGAGCCGAACCCCAGTGTTCACCTCTTGTATTTGCATACAGTGGCACATCAGGCCTCAATTTGACACAGAGGGAATCCACACGCCAATGTCAGATGATGTATGTGTAACAGAGCCGCCCGTATAAATATCACGTTGCGCCTTGTAGCTGTTTTCGACATGATCTAGAGTAAAATACGCTAGTGTTGGACATTAAGCGCCTATGCAACGAAGCCTGTGAACGGCATCACAGCACTCTTTTGTAATGGATACCAGCCCACTGCGGAATACAAGGCAACGTCCAGGCTGATCGTTCTGCCAAAGCTGGACACGACACCTCGAGAGAAATGGTCGAGATGGCATTCTCAAGAAAAGACGCGGCGACACTCGTAATAGAACACGCTTGGCGCGTCCATCGATCCCTCTGGACAGATGCAAGACACAAGTACACACCTTTATACGAAATTGATCCATCATGCGACTTCTACATGCGCGAGACCTTAATAGACAAGACTGGGCATTCCTACACGGCATCAGACTAAACATCGCCTATACGAATTACTTCAAAAGCATGATTAAAATCTCTGGCTTGCCGATATGCATTCAATGTAACGCCCCAGAATATCTGCAACGTGTTTTGTGCGACTGCAGGCGATACCCATCGCAGACACAGTCTCTAAGGCGGCATTACGACTTCGGTGGTACTCGAACTTAGAACCGCGGCATATTCTCGGCCCATGGCAAAGTACCACCTGTACGTGACACGCCATGACAGCGCTGTTGACGTGGAACTAAATCTAGGTACACAGGCCTCAAACACTTCATCTCCATCGAAATGCGGCAGCCGCTGCCGGAATTCAATAACTGTGGCTCCGGTTAGCCCGCACGGACACCAGTTGTCAGTCTGAAGCGAGAGAAGGCTTCGGTGACGAGAGGATGAGGCTCTAACTGGCACTGTCGCTTCCAAATACACGGCTGCCACGGCAGACGTGCCAGGCCTGGTCTATTCTGCACTGTGAGGGAAGGTTTAAGTTGCCGTGTAATCACGGGAACTTAAATATTCGTAGCAGAGAGTAACGAGGACATTTGATGCTGGAGTAATAATTTTATGCTACAATGAATGATGTGGAACATATTCCATTAAATGTGCCCAGTGAAAACATGCAATGACTACAGACATGACAAACGTTCTTAAATCACTGAAGTTCACCCGAATTAGGTAGTCCACCACTGTGCTACGTAATGTTTCTAACGGTTCACCGAGTGGCGGTTGATGTCTGTCGATGGGTCTAGGTGGTTGGGTCGCGCCTCATGCTGACGGTAGATAGGAGTCGGGCATGGACTAACAGGAGCGGGCGGCTGGGTAGGCGTGGCCCGAGCAAGTCCTGACAGCCAATAGTAGGCCCGCGTCTGGAATGCGGCCGGGTCCAAAAAAAACGGACCGGCGCCGGCTACGAGAACTAGTAGAAGGGATCCAGGCCCGTGCAGTCACCAGGCAGCGGCTGGGCTTCGGGACCAGGACCCGACGAGCACTTCTAGCCTGCAACTGCTTCCTTCTTTTCCTTCTCGAAGCTCTCACCGCCGTTTTTTCCCCTTCTGTACACGTCAGTTTTCTATTCGCCGGCTTCGTTCGCATGTCCCTTCCGCCTTTCCGCCTGTCTCTGGTCGTCTTCTTCTTCGACGCACCGCAGAGCACAACGTCGATAACGCCGCGGGCCACATGAACGTACCACGCACATCATGACAAAAACGCAACCCTCCCCTTTTGAATATTTTTTGGCACAAAAAGAACTGTCAAAAGTGCGCGAGCAACGGTACTTACGATGAACACATGTACAGAAACTTTTATACAAAGACACTACTCTGTCCGCTGGAGCCCGTAAACGGACGCTCATATTGGTCTCATATTGCTTGTAAGCAGTATGAGACCTACCGACATTATATGTTTTATGGCTAGCCTACATCTGTAGCCTACATATAATCATCACCCACGTTCTGCGAACCTTTGATATGTTCCCGCGGAAGGTGTACTTTTGCCATGCGAGACTCCAGTGTAACATTCTGCTGTTCAAATTCTTGCCCTGAGAGAGGTATTGTAAAGGCTGGTGTTCAGTTTGAACGACAAACGAGGTTCCATAAAGGAAGATGCGAATTTTCGCGATCGCCCAAACTAACGCTAAACACTCTATTTCAATTGCAGGGTATCTCTCCTACGGGGGCATAAGTTGACGGCTGGCGTATGACACCGGGTGGAGGAGACCCTCATGTACCTGCATAAGCACAGCACCTATACACTTATCAGAGGCGTCCGTACGAAGTACGAAAGCGTTCCTTGTGTCGGCTGCCTTGACTACTGGTGTAAATGCCAGCACTTTTTTGTGTATTTCAAATGTCTTTCGGTATTCCCAGCTAGGGTGTTCTTTTCCATCTTCCTAGTCATTTAGTCAGGGGTTTAGCTTTCTTTGCCTAATGAGGTATGAGGTCTCGGTAATATCCCGTCAGGTCCGGAAAAGAGCAAAGCTCTATCTTCGTTTCCAGGCTTGGCGCTTTCGCGATCTTCGCTATCGTTCTCCTTACCGGACGGATCTTACCGTCTCCGAGTTGTTGACCGAGCCGAGGAAGACGACTGAGGTCATTCCGATCTCACATTTGTGAGGTTTGATCTGCAGGCCTGCTTCTCGGATCCTCCGAAACTTTTTCAGTGGTGCTATATAATATAATATATATATATATATCTATATATATATATATATATATATATATATATATATATAATATATATAATAATATATATGCAAACTCACGCACGAACATTCATAGCGGGTGTGACGACTGCCCCGCCCCTCCAAAAAAACATTCTGACTACACCCCTACTGATTCAGTAGTGCTACTAAATCGAAATAGGAGGCTGAACTAAGTCTTGCGTTGGAGCTAGTTGCAATATTGTAACCTGCTCCAATGTAAGCCTTAAGCCTTACTCCTTTTTGAGCCACAGTGGTAGCTTGGCGGCTAAGGTGTTGGTCTGCTAAGCTCGAAGACGCAGATTTGATTCCGCACAACAGCGGCTGCATTTCCATGGGGACGAAATGTAAGGAAAGAAACCCGTGTACTTACATTTATGTGCATGTTAAAAAAAAACGGTTAAATAATTTGGAACCCTGCACAGTGGCGTACCTCACAAGCATGTTGTGGTTTTGGCACGTCAAACGCCAGAATTTATTATTATTTTCTGATTATTCTGGGCTCGGATATTGCTAACGTTTGACGAACTGTGTGGAATGCAACCACTTTTCGCCATATAGGACAAAAGAAAAAAAGAAAACGATAGACCACTCGCGAGCACTCGACTCCCGTTTGAATGCTCTGAGAGCTGGTTCCGCATCGAATGGATGTTCGAACAAAGAAACGAGCCGCTCAAAAAGTTTTCCTTGTTTCGTTCATATCATTGTGTGCTACGTAATGAAACCAATGGTAGCACTTTCCCAAAATATCAAGTTTATGATGGTGTATTAGGGTAGTCGCATGAGACAGTCTCGCTATGCTACGAAGGTTGGGAAAAACAGAGTAATAGTTGAGTTGCAAAAGTAACCGCTTACAAAACTGATGAGCTTGCTTGCTATATCAGTGGAGTGCCCCCAGACTATAACAACTGTACTGAGTTGATCTTTCACATGACCTTTCTAGTGCTGCTATAGAGGCAACTACAATCACCACAAGGATGTTTCATTACAATCGAGGATTTCTCTACAAAACAAAGAAAAAGCCACCGATGGAGTTGTTATCAAAGAAGCACCATGGATATACTTCTGGGCATCCTAGAGGCCAGAAAGAAAACCTCAGTCTCCCCCATCCCTTCGCCCTGTGCAGTGTAGCATATGGTTATGCCAACTGGTTAATATCCCTGTCTTTCCTCTCTCTCGTTTTCTTTCCTTTCATCCTAGAGAAATATTACATTTTCTGACTCAGAATAAAAAGAGAAAAGATCCATTTGCTGACAGTTTTATAAAGCACCTTTTAGGTACAGTGAAACCCGCATATAGACTTCGCAAAAATATGGTAAACAGTTCGATTTATCATATACTTTGATATGTAACTTTAAAAGCATTAACCGTGATTTCGGTTCGAATTTCGGTGCGAAAGTTTGATTCACAGCACTGATTCACGATTTTGCAACGAACGCGGCTTCACGACAATAGGCGGGAATTTTTTTTAGTTTCTATTTTTCCGCAGTTTGTAGTTGTGGGTGCCACTTATACATAGGGGCGGCTCATGCGCCAGAAAATATGATATCGATGTAAACAGCGCCTGAACATCATGCGCAGCTGTGCCTGCTCGTCGGGCACCGGAAGTCTCTAGTTCGCCTTTTTCATATGTATTGAACGTGGTTTTGGGATGCTCTACGAAGCGGCGACGTCGGACATCTTTTCTCTACGTTCGCCTGTGTTAATTTTCGCCAGCATTGCGGAGAATACAACGTTATTCCGTTTCACGGTAACCATCACGGCGCAACGACGAGGAATCATGGGAGAAAGCATGCGACGGCAAGCAGTAATTACTATTCACTCCGCGCGGCGCACTCCTAATCACACCGCTCTCATAGCTCGCCCTCCCAAATGCATGCGGGAAAGTACGCGTTTCTGGGAGGAAAAGCCAACCTCTTATGTGAGAAAGCGTGATATGAAGGGAAGCCTTGGGGCGTTTCGCGCTGACCGATGTTCGATGTATCAAGCGTTCCGGCTATTTTGTTCGATGTAGGCGTAGATTTTCCTATGTACTGACGTTAAAGCACTGACGTGTTCGAAAATGTTTCGATATAAAAGATGCTTGATTTACCCGAGTTCGATGTAGACGGGTTTGACTGTATTGCTTTGAACGTTTCAGTGCTTCGGGGCAAATTGTTCTTGCCTTGATGTTGGGCATTTTTCATCGCTTGATTGTCTCCGATACACATTGCTTAGGAAATGAGGCACGTCGTCTTTTATAGAAGTCATGACGGTAACTTTTATTACATAACTTGGAAGCGCTTAAAAAGCACGGTCGCAGACATACGCAACAGAGCCTTGATCTGTTTGCTATTCTTAAACGGTATTCTGTTTGCTCGTTTACGCGTATAGTTAACCAGGAAGCACTTATAGGTTCGCGAGCTGTCTTCATTCACGGGCTGTCTCCACCATGTTTGTGTCCCTAGCTTCCGGAACAACACTGACAGGTCTGGCTCTGAACCAAATTCTCCCTCTCTCGACATCCGTGAGACAGTCTTCCCAATCATCTCCCCGCATTAAGAAAATAACGGTTCTTTGAGTTGGCGCCGCTACGCAAAGTTGTCACTTGTCGGAGCTTCGAAAGACGGCCCGCGAAAACAATGTCTTGGTGAATCGCCCAGCAATACCTACCCATCCGCTCTTCTCACGAGATGTTTGGGCAAGAACACCGAGGCTAGCATCATCGTTTTTCCTTTGTTCATAGCGCGGCCGTTCGTTGCGTTTCCTGAAGCTGTTAAAGTACAAGGAAATCCCTCTCTGCAAATGCTAGGCAGTTCCTTGAAAGAAGATATTAGCCCGTCAGTCAAGCTTTCGCACATCGTACATAGGACCGTAGTGCGCAATCAATTTGTGCATTTCCGGCAGTATTAGACAGGCAATCCTTGAATGTGGTCGATGTGCTGCCTAACCCATTGTCTCGAAAGATATCCATAAGCAACCAAGAGTTCGTATTGTGTTTCCCCAGTATTACGACGGAAAATATAATATTGCGGTAGTCAGAACCTTATGAAGACAAGACAAGAAATAATGAAGAAAAGCATAACGGGAATTGTGGTCAATTGGAATGAAAGCGACTGAAAAAAACTTCAATATTATATAATATATATATATATATATATATATATTATATTATATTTATATATATATTAATATACTAGC
This sequence comes from Rhipicephalus sanguineus, assembly GCF_013339695.2. NCBI lineage: Eukaryota > Metazoa > Arthropoda > Arachnida > Ixodida > Ixodidae > Rhipicephalus > Rhipicephalus sanguineus. The sequence continues at coordinate 57,984 of NW_023615171.1, read as the reverse complement.
CCTGCCACTTTCGAAAAAAAAAATTGTCACATTTAACAAATAACATGACAAGCTTTACATAATACACTCGAGAAGTTCAAATCTTGAGGGAAGCCCGACCAGTCGGGAGGATACATGGTGAAAATAGCATACCCGAGGCACTGCGGCGACCAAAGTAAAAACTTAATACACACACAAAGGGACATTACGGCTGCCACACGGGAGCCTTGTCCACAAGCAAAAAAAAAATAGCATGTTTCTGAGCAGTTCGCTTTAAATACGCTTGAATATATCACGCAAGAAGCGCGCATATACTGAACGTTGATTGCCATTGCTCCTGTTGAGAGTGTACGGAGTGGTCTGTATCAATAGCGACTCAAGATAAAGGCGTCGTGACAGTTCATTTTCAGCGAGAACATGTACCTTCCTCCAGTCGATTGCGTGTCCCAATGAAGCATGCTCAGCCAAAGTATTCGATTTAACATTTCCTTTCTTCACGTCATAATTGCGCTGTTTAAGCCGCCTTTCAAAGTCAGCAGTTTTGCCAATATTCACGCAGTCACCACCCGCGCATGGGACAACGTACACCACACAGGGGAACTTCTCTTTGGGCAATCTGTCCCTAACTTCGGCGAGTGATTGTCGCAGTTTCTCGTCTGGAACGCGATCCACTTGGACGTTGTAGGGAGGTTGTAGGAAATGTTAAGTCCAGTGCCACATTCTCTGAATTTCTCTGTTCCACTGCATGTGTAGGAAGCCGTGCATTGCTATATAAATGCACAAAACGCATCCTACATGCGCGTCGCAATTTACCGCAACCATTTTGATGTTTAATACATTAACTTTTAAAGTATCACCTTTAAAACGTTAACATGTGGTATGGATTTCGCTCCACCAGTGTTACGCATTCTCCAGAAATACAAATGTCGTCGTTATTAGGAAACGATATTCGGAGCGGACGTATTCCGTCACATGTAAGCGCACTGCAGACTTGGTTGTGAAATCAGACGTTCTGTGAATAACTATTATTCCTATTTACCACTTCTTAGAATATTAACACGCATGCAATTACGAGGAGTTGTATACACGCATGCCGCAGTTTACACAGCCTCTGAGCAGAACACATCGCATAGAGATGGGAAATAATCTTGTTCAACACCCGATTCCGTGGCCTACTTGGCATGAATGATCGAAATCGTTATCATTTTGCCGACGGCAATAAAGGCCCGTGTTGTAGAATGCAATGAGAGGCGCTGTCTACACGAAATGAATTCGTATACTTGTTCTGCTGCAAGTAGGCACTCCATCAAGATCATGAAAAGCTGTACGAAAAGGTTAAGGCTCCGGAAAAATTTATTCATAACACACGCATGGAAAGTTTCCCAGGGACAGTTGCTGGAACATGTCTTGTATTCAATTCGTTGTATGCACTTTGTGTTTTTCTTTTTTGCATATAATTGTATTTTGTCTCCTTCAAGTGAGTTCGTTAATGCTAAAAGTACGTCGAGTACAAGTTTCACCCCTATAGATTAAAGGGACCGACAAATGGCAAAGAACATGGGATCAGATCCTGGTGAAATGAAAAGACAGTTGGATTATAGTGACAGATTCAAGCATCCATTTCGCGATCTGAGTAGGACTTATATTTGAAATCACGTTCAAAAGTCACAAAAAGCCGGCATGTCGCGCAGCCTAGCGGAAGAGCCTTGAAGCTGAATTATGGAGTGTTCATTCTGCTGTACGTGGTCTGATGCTTCATACGCACCAAATTGGTGCTCAAAATTAGAGTAGTATATTATTTTTATCCCCGCTCTATTCCGTGCTGCTTACAGGTAAAAGGAGTTGCACGCTGAAGAAGCGACGCTGCCTTCGCAGCACCTAGTGAAAAATGTCGAGCCACAGCGGATGCATGCGCAGTGGAGCATGCGCAGCAAAATACCGCACACAAACACGAGCACTCTCGCGCTCACTTCCCCGCTGTTTGCAGCATGTTGTTGCGTGTATACGACTTCATATTTCGCAGATAGAAAATTTTGATTAGAAATGTTGCATGGCGTCTTCCGTGCTACCATTCCGTGATAGACACTCGACCGGTAAGCTTTCTGTTGCGCTAAAGAAAACAGGTACCATAAAAATTGCGTTGTCGGCTCCTTAAACCTCCTGACAGTACACTACTGTTGCTATATGAAGAAAACAGTGGGTTCCTGGTATATGGAGGATTAATATCTGTAAGGGTTCCCGCTGTTCAGGTGGACGCCTAGCACGAATCCCTAGAAGGTGTATACCACGTTACACCTATGTCCAAGTGTTAAAGATGCAATCGGTGGACCCCATTGGTTTAGGCCTAAGTGACACATTTACAGCATGACAGTGTCTGTGGGCGCATGTATCGATGGAGGAGGGGAGGGGGGGGGGGTGATACATGCTTGATATTACATGGCGCACAGTGCCTATTCTATATTAAGCACCAAAAACACGTATCATGAAACATCCATTTTCAAGTGGTAAGCTTTAGGAGTGAACACGTGCCTTAAAATACGAACGTGTTGACGGCTTAAAACAGAGTCACTGATATGTTCACGCTAAGGCAAGATGAGTCAAGATCAATTACGCGCAAGTATTTCCGCTCCGGTTAAAGTACACTTTGTGTTCGTCCCAGCGTTTGTATGCTTTTAAATAAAATTTCAGCTGTTTATGACAATTCCCAACACATAAATAGGCTGAGCCACTACAGCTCTCATTAATAATCATCAAAGCGCGTGTGTAAAAATTAAAAAAAACAACACCAAGTTTTAGCGAGAAAGTAATAAAGGACTCCTTAGAACCCCCGAAAGAAAATCTCTAGGATCAGTAGTTTGCGAGCACAGCTGCTAAAAAAATTAAGGCATAGTTTTTATTCATCAGGCTTTAGTTGATACCCCGTGACCACCCGCTAAATTTCCATTTTGGCAGCAAGACTGTCTGTTAGACAAAAGCTCCGTTAAGGCATTTTTGCAGCTACAAACTGCGAAACACTGTCCGAAATGTAGAAACATTCTTTGTTACATGGCGGTGCAAAAGCATGCGTTTTCATATCATGCTGGGGTCAAAAAAATAAACCAATTATAGCAGACTTGGGAATTTCATGAGGTAACATTTTCATTTGAGAAATTGCCGTAATAAACTATCGGAGTGCGGTATCACACTCGTTAAACACATGTGAGCGAAATACTATACTGCTGTTTCGCGTTAACTCGTCCTTCGCTCACATCAGGCAGCGAACAATTTCGTGCGCACGTTGCAAGCGTCACTTGCGAAGCGACGACATACTTGACTACTGGGATATAATGTATAGACGCAGTCGCACTAGTCCTGTGAACACGCACGCTTGTCGGCCTAAGTAGCGCTTTGTGACCTCATTTGCAGAACACAAAAGAAGTACATCTTTGTGGGGTCAAGGAGGGGTATCAGCGATCATGAATGGTGCAGGCGAAGAGTATTCGAGGTGCGTTATGTAACAATGTATACGCAGGTCAATTCCGAGGCGATAGGTATCCGCTCGGGCGGTCACGGCCCCTGTCCCTCCCATAGAGATGTTGCTCCGCATGTTTCTTTCGACACGTTAGCTCGCCACCACATTTCCAAGATATTGCTTGCCACCTGATGGCAATTTGTTTTCTTCCACTTAATAAGATCAAGGCTGGAAATTAATTAATCCAGTCAAAAAATAAATAAAAAAGTAGGAGAAGTCATCGAACAAGGTATGTCACTGGAGCCAACAGTTCGACAAAGTGAGGTATTCAACACTACGTTCTCAATACCATGTAAAATTGGTTTCTATCTTTAAAGCTGCATACTCATTTCTCTTTCTTTACAGGACAAGTCAGCCTATATGACTCGGACAACTTATTTGTCCCCCTCTCCATGCGGTCAAACGTATGAGGACAAAGTGGTCGGTGTATTAAGGTGCGCTTTGAAAAGCCCCGCCAAAAGGTTCAGAAGCGCAGGGGTGCTGTTTTGGCATTGCATTGTTACGAATGAAGTGCCACGCCACTATTGAATGACACCATAGCTATCACAAAGCACGCGAGTCACGATAATAGACTGAATATAGAAGCCCTGGCAGTCGAAAGTGGAAAAGCATTTAGTGACCCTCCCGTAGCTTTGTCGTATAGAAGGCTATCTGTTTAAGACGTGCGGGGAAGTATGAGCCCGCAGTAGGTTGCTTTAGATTTTGAGTTTCCAGGAGGTCTTTCGTGCCGCCACAGCGCACCCTACCCTCCACGCACGCATACATACACAACTTAACCAAAAAACAACCAAAAGCGCGCGCGCACACACACACACACACACACACACACACACACACACACACACACACACACACACACACACACACACACACACGCACGCACACACACACGCGCACACACGCTGGCACACTCGCACGCACGCACACGCTGGCACACTCGCACGCACGCACTGACGTACCTCGAAACATGTCGACCGAAGTCTTGAGGAGCTAAATATAGATTTCTGTAGTTTTGGTAACGAAATGTGCCCATGTGCTGCAATTATAGATTAACAGATATTCCCCAGGGCTTCTTGAAGCTGCTCTGAGAAACATTTTGGCTGGAGGTAGCCGTAATAGAACCTCATAACTAACTTGCACCGTGTGCAGTTTTTCACCGTACATCCGGGATTAGACATTATCACACACATTTTGTTCACATCTTCGTTCTACAAGCTTGCACGTGTGAGTGACAGTGGCAAGAGCTTTATTGAAGATAGACGGAGAGAAGTCTTATATATACCCTGTGGGCTGTCTATGTTAGGCCAATCTACTGTGGACTAAAATAAAACATGTATGCATGACTTCCACCTCTTATTGCAGCACCAGAAGAGAGTGAAACACGAACGTAGTCTGTTCCTTCCAATACAACGGCAGAATTTCGTGCATGTTTAGCGTAGGAAATGCGCAACATAGCGTGAACAAAAAGGTGTCGCTGGGTGAAGCTCATGACAGTAATCATTAACAGTGCAAGGTAACCATTGGTGGGCCGTTTCGGCGGTGGCGGCCGTCACGCCTTCCACTCGCGACGCTTCGGTCACCCGCATTTTGCGCACCAGCTCGCGGGCACGCAATGTGCCGTGTTCATTCCCGGGGACCGACACCCCGACCGGTTCTTCTACTGACCCGCTTTCACGCAGTGTTTATACATGCCTGCTAGTATCCCGGGTAGAAAAGTGAACCTTTCTTTTCGTTCGCTTGTTTGACTCGGTTTCCTTTCGAGACATAAGCTGCATCTCAAACGCGCCTGTCTCGTGTGCGCAGTTTTAGGAGCTACCTCCCAGAATGTTTGTTTTGCTGCTTGCTTTAGCTTCCTTTTCACGCCCAAGTCACCAAATGTCCTTAAGAACATGCACGCACACGAATGCATGTTTGTGTGATGAAGACTTTATGCAAATTTATTTGACGGTTTTCCTTGGATGCTGTGCGAGAAGGCAACGTCCCGTGGGTATTTCCATAAACATGCCAGAGATGCACGAGGAAAACAGCAACGCCTGAACGCTGTCGACAGATGCCCGAGTGGCCCGGTGTCTGCAGCTCCTCGGTCTCACTGTAATTTCAATCGCACACCCACCATGACGTGGAGCCACGGTTGGTCGCTGATTTGATGATTTGATCATAGCAGATGAATGCGATTTGTTTCTTCGTATGACGAAATAAATCAGGAAAATTCACAGATTGGTGACAAGCAAAACAGTGATGTGTCACCAACGTTTAGGCAGTTCACCTGCTCACCACCATAGCACCCGTCCCCATTCTCTGAAATATTTTCCACACATCTGAACATGGTGCCAGGTGTAGTCGAACAACGATCATTAGAAGAAAAAGAAAGCTTCATGTACATGCTAATGCACTTTAAACATCATTTACGGCTACAATCGTAGTTTACCGCTAACAACATACGTGCACATCGCTGCTAACATTCACCCGGTTTTTGCAAAATATAGGCTTATACAAATGGCTGACGGAAGACGCTAAAAACAGTTTACTTGGTGTTGTTTGGTGTCTATTTGTGCAAGCGGCCTTTAAAAAGGCTTTTGATGCATTCTAAACGAACGCCAGTTTGTGATGAGGTTACCGCTAGTATAGAGAATTTACATTAGTGAACTTAATGTTGGTGGCCTAACAATGATCATAATTGAGTTGATTATTGAGTCTTAGACTTATCATGCAAAGTAATCCTATGTGAATTTTCTGCCTCACGTTCCTGAGATTCTGTCTCGCTTATGGCTAGGGGTGGCATTTACGAAATCCTTCCTTTCGCATTGGAATGGCCGAAACGCTCTTTGCGATGCCTGTCGTTGCGAGGAACGCTACACCCATCCTGTGAGACTGTCCGGTATATAATGTTCAGACAGTCACTGGCGTAAGTTTTAGCGCACCTTGACAACAGACAAATGTATGCTATGCTCACGATGCTACAAGAGAGGATCATAGCGACAATCGTAAGGCATTACGAAATTGCAGTCATAACAATACAGTCGATACACCATACGACATTCAGAACGCAATCGGAAACAAACAATGCCAGTCAGAAGGCGCTAGAAAAGGCCCTGCTGAATTATTCATAGCGACGAATAATACATCGCATCCAATTTACCGAAAGTTTCACTTATAGATAGATTCCAACATCTGATTAGATGTGCACAAGTTTTGCCTGTGTATCTTACTGAAACCTTCGGCACAGTCGCAGACGCACTTGGTTCATGCAGGCCACAGTCCGAACATTCTACACGCTTCATGTGATGCTTTTAAACATGACGGAAACAAATATTTCGTCATTTTAATTTCTGCCGCTATCAATTCAAAAGTTTCAGTATTCTTCTCAGATATCTCTAAGAACGCCCTACATTGCGAGCAAATGGAAACTCCGCGCAAGACTTACTTTTTCTGGGACACCTGGAAAACACATGTGCAAGGTTTTAATGAGCTTCTAAGTACATAACAGCTTCGCTGCAAAAGAAATGAAAGAAAGTTTTCTAGGATAGCGTTTATGATTAAGCAGTAAAATCGCAGAAATAACACACGCATACTGCGTGAAAATGGATGGGTGCTTCAAGCGTGATCGAAAACGAAGTTGGCGACCCCGCAATTCGTAGTATAGCGAAGAGCTCCAGAGGTTATGATTCCAGCAAGGCCCTGAGTGACATCCTAAATCCTTCCTTAGTAAGATGCTACGTATTTTGTTTTTTGCCGTTTAGTCGTGCGCTCTATCGCGCTGCGCCACCGTCTCCAGTTTTTCTTTATGCATTTCGTGTCCTGTCTCCGAGGGAGAAATCTGAGTGGTACGGTGCGAACAACTTATCCTCCTCTCCAGCTTCATACTCAGTGTAGTAAGGCAAGACAACCTTCCTTCATACGAGGATGTGACGTAACACGCGTTGGAGTCTCTCGATCAACAAGCTCCTTGAACCCTTTGCGGACGGGTTTTCGTAATTGGGCTATTCTACCAAATTACAGTACTTTCCCAGAGATTCCAGACACAAGCGTGACTGCTTCATGCATAGCAGCGTGATAAGCAAATTGCGTGCGAAATTGCGCTCATCTCACGGAAAGACACGGCGGTGTGATGTATATGCGTTGGGTTGAAGTTAACAATTATGCCGAATCAACTACAGCTCACAAAATATGTAAGCCTGTTGCGACACTGATTGGCCAACTTACTGGATAATTCAGGTAACTTTCAGCAACTTTCCGTCGCCAATTTTCCACAGAAAGTAATGCACAAAAGGATAAAAGGTTACATTAGAGGATTACAAGGTGAAATGAGAAAAATCCGGCTATAAATGATATTCGCAAGTGACGTATGAATAAAAAACATAACTGCCACGTACAAACCATTCTACAAACAAACTATAGCTGTATTAATTGCCAATAAAGCGTTACTGATAAAATTTAAGACTCAGAGAGAGATTTCACACGTACCAGGAAATTTCCTGATTGAACACACACACCCCACACAAACTAAGGTGGACCGCACCCTGCTCTGTGTCATCCTGTGGGATAGAAAATAATTAGAACTATTGTCATGAGTACGTTAAAGGGAAATTTGCTGTTCATGCAAGACAAGTTATCATGTCAAAACTCATGTTATGAAAATTTATCATGATAAAAAAGTTATCATGTCAAATCGTTGTCAAAACTTGTACCATGTGGGTTGATTCATATCATTAAGAGTTTTACATCCAGAAGCATCCGCAGCTGTCACGCTACGTTTGGCATGACAGAGAGGGGAGAGAGCAAGGTTGAGTGAAAGGCAGGGAGGATAACCAGAACCAATTTGCTACCCTGCACTGGGGAAGGGGTAAGGGTAAGGGGGACGGAAAGGTAACGAAGGGAAAAAAAAGAGAAAGGGTTAAAATAATACAAAAAAACCGCACACACACTCAAGCACGGGAGTGTCGTAGTAGCCCAGCGAGGCCGGTTGACTGCAGAACTTCAGCAGCGACTTCGTCGCTTTCTGGTTAGAAGCTTGAACGTTCCGGTACTGACAAACTGATTACTCGGAAAGCGGATGGTCATCGAGGCATGCTAACGTGTTGAGAGCTGTGGTCTCTGTGAGCTGTAGTGAGGACAATGACAAAGGACGTGTGGATGGTTTCCTCGCTGCCACGTGATCACAGGGAGCACTGACTGCCATTCCAATTCGGTAAGCAAAGCTGCTCGTGAATGACACTCCAAGCCACGGTGGCAGAGGATGGTTGTGTCGTCGGGATAGTCCGAATGGAATTTGAAGTTGAAGTGACGGATCCAGATGGTAGACGAATAGGCAGAAAACTGGATGTTTCACATAGAATGTGCTACACCACGTGTGAGCGAGCGAAATCTTGGTGCTGCACCAGTTCTTGATAGTGGAATGGCTTCCTGCATGCCACTTTCATGAGAATTCCCGGCAGAATCATCGGCATGTTCGTTGCCGTCGATCCCACAGTGGCGTGAACACTACTGAAAAGTATGTCATGCCCTTTGTATTTAACTGCTGATAGTTTTGTCTATTTCCAATAGTTTGTCTTGGGCACCACGACGTACGTAAAGCTGACATACACTGCAGGACTGACTTCGAGTCTGTAAATATTCCCCATTTTAGTGGTGATCCAGTTGAGAGAGAGAGAGAGGGAATGCAGGAAAGGCATGGAGGTTAACTAGACAATGCGTCCAGTTTGCTACCTACACATTGGGAGGGGGAATAGAGGAGTAAAAGAGAGAGAGAAGGATACACAGTCACATCACACACAGGTGCCCAGTTTCACAGGCGGTCGCTCATAGGGTTCTTTTCAAGTACCGCAGGAGGGCTCGTGTGGCTTTCTGGGCTGATATGCTGCGCGACCAGGCTCCTAAGATCTAGTTGAATCATTCGAAGTGCACTGCGGAGTGCTGAAAGCTCCACACCAGTCGACGTAGCACTATGAAACTTTCTAAAATGATAGATTTCGACACACTAATGATCTAGGAAGGTTACGTGATGCAGTGCAGTTGTGGAGAAATGTTATATTAGAAAAACGTGCAAAGCATTGAAGCAATCAGGGATTTTTTCTTTCGACCATTCATCTTAGAATATGATGAATGAACAAAAGTTTATTTATTCAAACTAGAATACGAATAACTCTTTTTGCAAAGTTCGGAATAAGTTATTTAGACTCATTGGCCTAAATAACATGTGTTCAGACTTTAGCAAGGACACGCTGTTGGCTTTCTGCAGAGTGCCTAATCTTTACTCTTATATACCGTGTATGCGTGACAGTATGCCGTCCCCCTCATTTCTAATATTCCCGGGAATATTGTAGTTTATGGTGCTGAACACTGGCAGATTTTGTTCATTGAATACAACCCCATCCTGAAACTTATCTGCGTTAAACTGTCGAGTATAATGGGCGCCCTGTGTATAAAACTAAAAAAGTGGAATAGCTTGCATTTTCGAAAGAGATTGAATACTGTATACATGATTTGTATTTTCGTGAGCAATGACCATGGGACAATGTTAATCTGCTTTTTAAATTTCTAAATATTTTTTTGAGGAAACTCGTGAAGTCACGAGGGCTTCTAGTAGAAGAGTAACTAAAAAGAATTTTGACTATTCATTCTAGAAAGACAGAGCGTGCAAACACAGACACAAGAAAGAAGTCACGACACCACAAACTCCGACTAATAACTGAAGAGACGCACAACGGCGGAAAAGAAAGCAGGCACGAAAACTTATCTGCACATGTCCCATGCAGTATGCAACCTATCAATCCGGCACGCGTGGGGGTCTACGTGGAAGATAACTGTTAAGGCATTTGATTTCATCTTTATGCAAGTTCATCGACGATTGGCTCACGCATGCGCTACCACTATTATCGATATGACATGACTCAATTATAAGTTTCTTCTTCCTATGCCGGTACAAATCGGCGCATTCAACGAATTTCGGCGTGCACTTACACTCTCGAGAATGTAAAGATAAGAAGGTGAGCCTCCGGTTAGCGATCGCTTGGTTCCAATAATATCTCGTTAATGCAACGGCCCGTCTGTCCTCATACAAGCGGCCGCAGCTGAAAGGGACCTTATAGACCCACTTGTACGGCAATCAGTGAATATGTTGGTGTGTTTTACGAAAAGAATATCGGTCCGCCTTTTGCCTTTTACTCGCTCATTCTTTTTCTCCACAGCGGCACATATCTTACCTAGCTTATTGGCAGCCATGAAAACAACACTAACGCTGTATCTACTTCCTACTTATTTAGCCCATGAGATACGCAATGAATGACGGTATACCTACGACACGTTTTTCCTCTCGCTTTCTGAACCATGCGCGGACTTAACTTGTTTAAACGTTCAGAGACAGTGGCCACTGCAACACAAGGATAACTAACCTACATCTAAAAGACGCGTAACCTGTGCGTTAAAGCTGTCGCTCATTTTGTGCTCACACGACTTGGTGAGGGCAGACTTAAGGCTATACCTTTTTTTTACAACCTTCGAATGCTTCGAAGAAAACTTGAACAGGGGTTTTGAAGATCTAGGAGAATACTGCCAGCATACGTGGTTCTTCTGAAGCATTAAGGAAATATCTAAAAATGAAATAATAGAATACAATTTCTAGACAAAGAGCTTGGACACAGTGACTCGATTCGTGACCACTGCCAGTCCTAAGTACAAAAGTGCAGCAAACAAATTGCTGCATTCTTCAAAACATCCGAAAATAAGCAGACATTCACATTCAAACAAGCAGCCTTGCAAATAAAAGGGTTCAAATTTGATTCCAACAACTAATGTTTTACTTAGCTCTTGGTAACAAGTTGCAACATAGCTATTTCAGTTGAGCCAACTTTCTCTTAATGTACTTTTTCCTTGGGTCCCTTGAAGTTCGTTCAAGTGAAGTTTCACTGTATGTTGACATTATGTGCAGTCACAGGGGGGAAATATTAAAGTTGTCAATGTAGTTCATCACTACGTAAATTTAAGTTACATTATGCACATAAACACTAAAAACTCAAGCCTTAATTGAAAAAGTACGGAAATGCTTACAATGCAGTAGAAAGGCCTCATGAGCCTTGCAACCATGTTATAACAGGACAATGAAATGAAAGAGGAACCTGTCGAATTAAAATTACGTGCATGATGCTGCGTAATATCGCAAAAGGCAGTGTGCTCTCCGCGGCTCACCTATATATAAAGGAATACGCACAAAAGAGAGTTTACGGTCAGATTCGAGGACTCGCCCTTGAAGCCAGGGTCTTCGCAGTGACCGAAACGTTTATCCGCAAATTTTGAATCTATAGCCCCTGCCCCTGGAAGCAAGGACTGTCAATAAAGTTATGCGCACTCAAAGAAGTACATCATATGTCGTGCTTTTGTCTGTAAAGGAGCCAGGCAACCTTCACGCCTTCCATTTAGAGAAAGCGTTCAGCGGGCGCTAATAAGTTGCGCAGCGCCAATATCACCTTGAACGCCGCTCTCTCTTTGTTAATACACGACGGACGAGTCATTACCCAGTTCAAAACGCCCCGCAGAAGAGCCGCGTGAAAACATGTCACGCTCGCAGCCGCTATGCAAATAGAGCGGCAGCTGGATCAGTGGGAAGGAACGCAGTGGGTGTCGGAAAGCCGCATACAACGCGCGCCCGTTTCGTGCCAGAGTGTACACACCACGATGGAAGCCTCTGTGTCAACTCGCCAGCCAAGGCTACCACGAACTCCTTGCTTCTATGGTGAGCCTGGCAATCCGCAGTTGCCCTCCGGGTAGAACCCCATTAACATAGGACGCGGCGACTGCTTCTTTGCCGTGACCGCGCGTCCAGACCGCAGAAAACGAAGTGGGACAATAAACGGCCCGCGAAAATCTCGCCGGGAGGCGAGCGTCTTAACAAAATGAAGCATGTACCAACCACCGCGAAGGGGACCAAGGTGGCCAGCCGCTAAATGGCACTGGTGAGCCGCTTGTGAAAGCGAGAAACCTCGCGCCATTTCCGCGTAGCTTTTTTTATTTTGCTGTCGTCGCACGTCCTGAATGCCCCAAGGTCTCCGACATGTGTATGTTACAGCACAAGGTTCACCTACCACAATTGAGATGAACGCGAGTGAACCCAGAGGGTGATCGCTCTGGTAGAACGACGTTGATTTCACACCGCATTAGCATAGGCAGTTGCTTAGAGTGCGTAATCGTTGCAGGTATATATTTTGCAATTCGGAATAAATGCCACGTCAACAAAGCGAACATTTTACCTGTCTCAGTGATTGCATTGGTACGAGCCATCTCAGCTTCCAACAGTGCACGGCAATATTCTAAAACCTTGAAACACACACAATCACTGAAAATAATTTGGCCAGCATGCCATCCCTTAAGGGTTCTCAACATTTTGTTCAAACAACAGTACGTAGGCTTACATGGGCGACCATTGCAAGAAGAGGAGAGATAAGATTCTTTAATGAAATGCCCGGAGAGGTTAGCCTGGTTTGTCGCCTGGCTTGCTACTCCAGGTGTCGGGTGATTATGGTAATACAATGATCACATATACACCATATACACACAAATAGTACATGCAAGAAGGTTAGTATTAGGAATACAATGAGAAAGCAATGTGCTCGAAGCAGGGGTATGTACGAGGGGTGTTCATAAGTAAGGGCCCTTGGTAATATTTAAATATTTACACGTCAGAATGAAGATTTATTTTGTGCAGCGTCATCTGTTAATTCTTCGCGAAGGTACTGAAGTTATTGCTCTGACTCAGTAGTCTGCTTTTGGGGAATGCAAACGACAGTGGCTGCGAAAATTGTTGTTCCCGCTTATTTGAAGTGCGAGCTGTAATTCGATTTTTGCAGGTAAAAGGATCATCAGCTCCTCATATTTGTGGAGAGTTGTGCCTAGTTATGTACCTCAATTTATGAGTGAAGTAAAGGTCAGAAAATTGTGTAGAGACTTCATAAATGGCCGCACAAATGTGCACGACGAAGAGCGGAGTGGCATGGTCCAGAATCCAGACCAATGAAAGTGTTCCACAAGTGGACTGGGAATTGTGATTAGATAGACGACTGCCAGTTAGTGCTCTGTCGGATGAATTTTCTCTTGTCGGATGCACTACAATTTGCACGATTTTAAATGAACAACTCCGATATCACAAAGTGTGTCAAAGGTAGATACCAAAAATGCTTACCGACGAAATCAAATAGCAAAGAACTCCCAGGCGGCGTACTTCTATGCAGAGGGACTAAAGAAATAGGTGCAGTGGTACGAAAAGTGCCTAGAAGTTAACGGTAATTATGTAGAAAAGTGAAGTAGGTCAGTACTTAACTAAACCCAGCAAAAAAAACTTACTAACAAATATTTATTTTTTCTGGGGACCAAACGGCCCTTACTTTTTGAATAACCCTTGTATAAATTTTGAAAAGTAAAGAAAAAGCAAGGGAGATGCCACACAGTGTCAGGGATTACTATACTGCTTGACGAAGTCTCGTCGTGACTACGTGAAGTGAGCGATTAATTAGTATGTTCTTAATTAGATGTCATAATGAGCAAGGTTCTTATTGTAAGATCCTAAATAATTAGGATCTATACCTTACAAGATATTAATTAGCATGCTCCTAATTAACGTGGCTTACTTAGCATGGTCTTAACTAGCAAGGTATTATTCAGCAATTAACTTCAACTAGCAAGGTCTTAAGAAGACAAAGAAGAGGATGAAGAGAGTGCCTGCCGGCTGAACGATGCGCTAGAAGGTAGAGGCCGATCATGATGATGATAGTGTCTGTTCATTCAACGCGGAGCTTTAACAGCCCCGCTTTTAAGGAAGCAGATCGGGAAGAATTGTCCGACGGTAAGGCAAGTGACGACGTGACTCAATAATGCAAGAAAAGAAAGGGACCGAATCTACTATGCCCTTCGTGCTTAAATGCTTTTCGTTAGTGGCCGGCCAACTTCGCCAGCCAACACGTGATGACTGGAAGCTAAAATCGCCTCTCTGAAAAACCATAAAAGGGGGAAATTATCCGGTATTTAGATTGGTGGGTTCTTTCTATTTGAAGAAGAGGAAAATTCAGAACCTATCATAAAAAAATTTGTCAAAATTCAGCGCCATTTAACACTACTTCCGCTCTTTGAAAGCGTGGTAAAAGAATTTTCCTCGGGATTACGAAGACTTGGGTAAGATATGAATGACTTAACGTTGCTCTAATTGCAACAATGATGTGAGAAAATTTTTCCAGCAGACGGAAAAGTGGGACGTAGGTGTCCCACTGTCACACGAAGGGCTAAAAGAAGAAGAAATATCTAAAAGCGTCTGATTCTCCATTGTTGACACTTGCAGACGCAGCGCTCCTAATTTTCTCTTGCGGCGAAACTGTGACTTTTCCTCCTTACGCAACACGGGCTTGTGGCGATGCTGAGCCTGGACAATTTTGTCGGGCGCAGACATTGGTGAACTTGTACAGTTTCATAAAATCGGCCACCCTTGTCAATGCAGCCTTAATGACGACAAGGACGGTGTTGCGACAAAGACAGTAGAAGCACTCATGTCACGCTGCAGTGTCAATGAACGGAGAGGTGGATAAAATATTTCTTTGAGTTAGGGGAGCGCGAATCTCAAATTTTCAACTTCAAAAAAATTCAGATAGTGAAAACCAAGCGTGAATCGAATCGAATATTTTAGAATTTTTCAAATATTTTTCGGATATTTTCAAATATGAATAGTACAACTACTGACTTTTGAAATAGTCTTTTTTTTCACTAACCAGACTTGAGAATGTAAGTCTACCGGACAATAAATAATATATAGGAAATTCATGCATTGTTCGACACTATTATTTGAACGTATTACGTATGCTATTATTTAATGTTACGATGATGGATAGCTGCAGCGTATGTCTGGACGCAGCGACATCATCGCGCATGTCATCATTCCTTTAGACAATGGAAACAGCTACCAACTAGACATACTAGTGCCGATGTGTCAATCTTGTCGTCATAGGTTAATCCTCTGAACATGTTTTATCAGTTGGGAGGAGCAATGACAAGTGATCGGTACAATGTTCATTCAGGTGCTTCATCTAAGAATAACCCCGAATAATACTGGGTTTCCTCATTTTTGACATTTCTTCTAAATTTTGCAATGACTCTCCACATGTTTCGGCGGTTTTATTCAGTATAATTTCAGCTTCATACACAATTCCATGATCTGGCCAGAACTTAAGTTCTAGCATAACATTTACAAAAGCGCAATAGTGTGTGTGTGTGGAGGAGGGGGGCGGCGGGTGGATTAAGGCGGATATGTCAACTGAAGCTAATTTGGCTATTTGTGCATCAAGCTGGGTGAAATTTAGCACATGCATGTTATTCTTGGTGCTGATATTAATAATTGTTATAAAGTTTTGTAATGTCCGATATCTCGAATAGTAAAAGTGTCTGGAAATCGAGTCGAACACCAAACTATTCCAATCAAATATTCGAAGTTTCGAATTTTCGCACACCCTGCTTTGAGCTTTTAACTGATAGCGTATATAGGAAAACATCGAGCGCTTTGGATATATTCCATACTGTATAAGTAATGCTTGGGCTCTGGTCCAATGATGATGAGGCGCATTGGAAGAACATATTAAGAACATCCTTTTCTAATCTCTCACCTGTTTTCGCAAAAACCAAGAAGCTAGAACCAGCGTTCTAGTTTCTAGCTTAGAACATTGTTCTAGGTTAGAGGGAAATAATTCCCTGGTGCCTTTTATGCGTAGCACCCCGCAGCCCGACAATGCTTGCGTATAAATTAGGTATATCTGAACCTCCCATGCCTGTCCTCCGGGCCATTTCATGTATCTAGTGTCGTTCTTGAATTTATTCATGCACACGCGTCTGCAGCTAAGCTTACTATGGCAGTCTAACAATACCTTCGGGACACACAAACACACAAATTAGTGCGAAGAAGGGTACAAATCGACGCGCACTGCAATATCGGTTGACAAACAGATATGTCTGCTCATGGAAACAAATAATCCTTTCAGCTCGTTCAATACGAAAGTAGATCTACGACACCAAAGTCCAATGCTCCAGCAGTATGCAAAACTACAGAAGTGGCGCAGTCCTCTTTCCCATAAGTATCTGTAACCACGACAACGTCAATAACAATCACGACGACGCAGGGACAGAAACAGTGTGGAAAGTGTTACGCCGACGCCAGTACGACAGCGATACGTTGATGCCAGCAGGACGAAGACACTTTTTGATTGACTTCTAATAAAGCGAGAAACTGTCTCAGGAAAGGGAAGGCGCATAGTTATCTGCTGCGCTGAAAGCCGCCCTCTGCATCGCGTACCTGCTAAGCAGCGTGAGCGAATTGCCTACTGCTGCTTGCGGTACTTACTCTTTATTGTGAATGTCGCGCAATTGCTTGGACTACGAAAAAATAAAGGGCAGCGCCAACTTCATTACATTGTCGGAAAAAAAAAGGTTGCCGTATTTTATTAAGTATGGGTTACTTACTGCTTATCATGTATGCTGCAAACGTGTTAGTAACTGCAGGTGGTAATATTATAGCATGTGTAACAATTACAATGAATGACAGTAATCGCTAGGAACATATAGTGCTAATGCACCAGCTGAAAAACCTAGTAAGCGTTATGATATACCTGAATAAACTTATAATAAAGAAAATGAGCTTCTGTTAGCCTTTGGACAACAGCTAAGCGATTTCAGTTTTAAAAACATGACTAGACAAAAAAGACGTGGAGTAATGCACGTCTTCATTAATGGATGTACTTGTATAATTAATTAAATGTTTATTCTTTATTAAGTCATTAAAATCGTGGCCGGTCTACAGGGGGCCAGTTATACGCGATATAGAGAAATACATAAGAGAGTAACGAACGTATCATACAACGCAATGAACGCAAACGATCTGCGCGACTTATCTGTACTCCCTTAAGTATATAAGATATATAAAGCCAGTGTGTTTCTGGGATTCTAGTTTGTGCGGGTGTGTGTGTATGTATTTCAGAAGTAAGTAACTTTGCGGTTGTAAATTTCTCTATACGAATTCATCCTTGCGGGTTCGCAGCGATGTGATACAATGTTAGTATGAAATGATGGAAGCTATAGTTTAATTAATATCGCATAGTAATTACCGTCATCCAGCACAATACACCGCAGGCGAGGTAAGGTAGCAGCTATCACTAACTTAATTCAATTACACCTCTAAAGCCTAAATATATAGCTTTTAAAGTTTAGTAACTGCGTATGATGGGTAGTAACAAGTGTGGTTACTAATTTTTTGCTGTTTACTAACTCTTTACTAACTTTTTTTAAAGTGTAGATACTGCAAGATGCGCAGTGGTGGCGGTATTTACTCTTTTTTTCAGTTGCCATACGGTCAGGGTGATGGTTGAAAGCGGTGGACACAGCGGACTATACTGGGAGGCTCCCTCAGTGTCCATCGCTGAAACACAGCGGTGAAAGCAACGGTGGAAACATAATTGTAGAGAATGTTCGTAGTAAGGTGCCTCATCATCAAAAGAATTAGGACTTCTCACCTTCGATGAAGAAATGAATTTTTAAATAAACAAAATGATCATTGACTGGTTGGTCATCAACTGAAGTTAGTTCAGAGGGCCTGCTTTAACTTATCCGTATTTGGTTGGTGCATTATATGTGGCGTGTATATGGGAGCGGCATGATGACGGTCATCCTTCAACATGTAACGGCGTAAGCGCTCAGCATTGATTCGCCATAAGACACTCATGGGCGGGAGCTGGCGCTCACACACTGCTGTTCAGAGTTCACTGTAATGTTCCTTCTGCCGTGAATCGGGCAGGAGTACCAACGTTACAGCATTCGTTTACAGACTAACATACTTGGCTGCTTGTGAGGAAACCAGCGAAGGGAAAAGGCTAATTTCACAACGTCCAGTATATTTAGCTGCCGTATTATAGCTCTTCAAGGCTGCTCCTCATGTTAAACAACAAAGCTTCCGCTCCACCCGCAGATTTCATTTTCATATGGAGAAAATTATCGAAGTCGCGACCGCACAAGTAGTGGATAGAGCATAGGATAGCCGTCTACCAGGCATGACAAGTGGTAGAATACCTACATGCCCAATAGACGGGACCCAAAGTCTAGGCACGTAAACAGCAGCGGGGCCACACCCGAAGCGCCCAAACCACGACAACGTGCACCTGGAGCGTGCATCGAAACGCCGAGGCATCAGCCTAAGCGCAGCAACAGGCCATTAAGGAAGCACCGCGCAAGGATCAGCTAGTACGAGACTCACCGTCGGTATGGGTCAACGATGGCTGTGAGAGGCGCAGGCGTCGCTCTCGGAAGACCTTGACGTTAAGGTCAGCAAGGTGTGACCGGCGGTCCGTTGCCTTCTCCCCGGCATCCGCACGTGAGACGCTTGCCGCGGGATGCGCATCCGGAAAGGAGAAAGGCTCGAAGAGGAGGAAGAGCACGTTGACCGCGGGCTGGCGCGAATGCATAACGCCACCGGATGGCCATGGTGAAATCTCCTTTCACTTTCATGGTGCATACTACGAGAAACCACCGGAGAGGAGGCAAAAAAAAAAGAAGAAAGAAAAGCAGGAACAAGAGCCGGGTGTACGGACTCCGACAAGTATATAAGCGCGGAGCTCGAGCAGAGCCAGGTACAGTACTCGTCGTATTCGTTCTGGTCACAACGGTGGACCAGGAATCTCGGCAAGGATGAAACTTTTGGTGAGTCTCCTGTATTTTTCGCGACAGCTTTCGGCCGCGACGTAAGCTGGTCAGGATTGAGGTAGGAGATAATATGAAGACTGGGCTGGTCTACCGTTAACTGGCCAATCGTCCGTTTTTCGCAACACACGTGACCTGCATTAGTGAACGTCTTAAAGCAACGCTCCTGACCTGGTAGAGTGATGTGGCACTCCGACTGCGCTACCAAATAACAGAAATATTATTGTATTCTAGAGATCACTTGAAAGTTATACATTTGTGATGCATATCAAAGAATCTGAGATCGATTTATATCGAAAGCCTGGTTTTTTTAGGTATTATACATAACCTGTCCAGAAGGACAGGGGACGGTGTTCTGACCACCGTTCCGTGTTCTTCTAGACCATGGCGTCTTACATCAACTTTCCCGCATATTTTTAAAAGAAATTAATTGATGGGGAGATGCCGAGAAGTGGTGCCGCATGATCGAGAAATGATCCATGAAAGAAAGGTAGATCGTTGACTTGATTTCTGGTATATATATTTAAAGCATAAGTCTGTTGAGACATAACTATCCACCAAAAACATGACTACACTTTTAAGCAACATGTACACAAACTGCAGCATCTTAATGTTGCTCATTCTGGAAGTGAAAGTCATTGAAAAAGACAATTCTTGCTCCGGAGCGCAATAATTGAGAAGAAAATAATTGTATCGAGTTGTTGGCGCATAAATGAATAAAACTGATCCAAGCAGCTCTGCGTCAATAGCGTATAGAATTCTTGCTTGATTCAAGAAACATGTAGTAATTCTGTGAGTTTATTTCACAAAAGAAGGCGCGTATTAATCACTCTTTCAGCTACCTTAATTACGCTAAATGTTGATTGCAAACTTAAGAGAAATGTTTGCAGCAGGAGTAAAACATTAGTCTGAAGGCGCTCTTTCACCGTAAATATACGTAAGCGTATATTTTCTTTCAGTAACAAATTTTAGTTTGCGTGTGGCGAGATAGTGATACTGAAATATTAGAGCCCCTTTCGTCGACTGCAAATAACTTTTTGGGGATCACGGCGCTGCAGTGAAGAGGATTAACGAGTGGGCGAGGTCAAACGGAGAGGAATGGGTGGAAACAGGCGTTCATGTATACCGGTATTTGATTCGCCTTCCTCATATGGCAATTAGACAAGCTTACATTGAGCCGATTTATAAATCACTGCGGAGAAGGCCAGTGAAACTGTGTGTTGAGACAATCAGCCTGGAGCTTGGAATCGGTGAGATCAAAAAGCAAAAATATCGTTTGCAGAGAAAAATGAAGATCGGGCATTGAAGCATAGGGAGGCGTATCCCTATTTATCTGCATTTTAAAAAAATTAAATGCCAGAAATGTTAAGTAAAAAGGGAAATGAAAGAAAAGGCAACCTCCGGTCGCTGCCACCACAGCTCCATCTGCGAGGCACTGCAACTAAGCTGCGGAAGTGGCTGTACCCTCGTGCTTCTGAAGGGTTTGCGTCCATGTATAATAGATGTGCGTGTATAATCGTACCTGACGCTGTCAGTCACGATGATCGTGGCACGAGCGGAAGATCCTGCCAACAGCAGGCGCTACATACGCATTGTGGGTATTTAGAAGTCGAAAAAAGATCGAGAAACGCTACCATGCACGTCAAGGCATCAATGTTGCAGGATTCGAACACCCTAGCTGTGCAATGAGCTAGAAGTATAAGGGAAACCGGCTGCCTTGGTTTTTTTCTCGTGACAACAAGACGGAGTCCACACCGTATCAATAGTGAAGTAAAACGGGATAAGTACATGCGTTTGCTTTTATTGAAATGCAGAAATGATGACGAAAAGGGCAATGTTAGTGAGAGAAACGCGAAGTTTCAGCCAGTAGGAGAGCGAACCCGCTTATGTATGACGCGCGGCCTTCAGAGTAAGTTGTAGGGGTTGCACACGCACAGATGCAGTAAAGAGTAGCTAGAGTTTCTTTCATGAAGCCTCGGGAACAATCGATAACGGAACATGTGAATCGACGCGGAAAACTGATGGTGATGATGCTGAATTGCGCTCATGCCCTCTGTAGCGGGTAGGTAGCTCTCAAGTGCCTTAACCGGATAAAAGTCAGAGAAAAAAAAGACGAGGAAAGACCAACGGTTGCAGCGCCCTCTCTAAACTTTGTCAGAAGTGTAACGAGGTCCACGCTTCACGAAAAGATGGATAGATGGCGGAGCTGGCGTTGCTGGCGGATGCTGTGGTAGAATGGGGTCACTGAACCGAACCGGACTGCAAACGGACCGTGGAACGAAGGGGCAACATGTTGGACGACCACGAGTGCTGCAAATCGCGAGCTATTACACGGAACGCCATCTTTACGAGGGAAAGAAAGACACAGCTTAAATGAAGGCTAAGATGTCCACCAGCTGACGCTTCAGTGTAAAGCCGTTCGGTCAAGTAATTCGCGAAAATTTTGTTGGGTTATGGGGCTGAACGTCCCAAAGTGACTAGGGCTATGAGAGACAGCGTAGTGGAAAGATCAGGATAATTTTGACTACCAGGGGTTTCTTTAACGTTAACCTAAGTGTAAGTAGACGGGTGTTCTCTGCATTTCGCCCCCATCGAAATTTGCTATCCGTGCCTGGGAATCGAACCCGTGCCCTCAAGTTAAACAGAGCGACACCTTACGGGCTAATAAGCTACCACGGTGGGTCAATCGTGAAAATATCGTGCGCAGCTTTTGTGTGCTTCCCGCAAAATATGAAGTGCTTGAAATGCAAGAAGATGTAAATAGTAATCATGAACCAACTTCGTACTCTGTAGTGTAGAAGCGAGAATCTATGAAATGACGAAGAGCAGAGAAGATTTGCAGTACACGTAATATCAGCAAGCTAGATTGGAACACGACATTCCATTCTAGTGGATTCTAGTGGAATGTTGCTGAGTTCAAAATTGCTGGCCTGTAAGGTAATGAAGTAGATGGCTGCAAATTTTTGAGCGTACGAGACTGAGTTGTGGCTTGAAAAATACTTCCCTTCAGGAAGAAATACCTTCTTTTTTTCTTGCCTGATACGTTGCTACCATTCTGAATAGATTGCAAACATGCTGTTGAATCTTAATAATAGACAGAATGAGAGAAACCCTTGGTTTAATGAAAAACACGAAAGCTGGCCTGAATAGGAATTGTGACCTCTGAAGTACTCAACATTTGCGAATGGTATTATAGGGTAAATCTGGGGACAAAATATAAAAGCTTTCTAGTGGCCGCTGGAAAGAGACGCTTTATTCAACTTGGAAAATTATCCTGCGATTCGAACTGCGTTCTCATGGCGCTCGTATGTGTGTACATTATGATGCGAAAACGGATTGCCGTAAGCCTGATAACGGGGCAAGTTGGAATGTATCAATATTTAAACTTATTTAGCGCGCACAAAAGACAAGGACAAGAAAGAGACACACTAACGCTAACTCTCAACTGTTTATTTTTGAAAGGAACGATACATATGAGTACCCAACAACCCGTATAGAGCATGTGCGGCGCAAGTCATGTGACACACTGTCTAATCATTGTAAATCATGCCATTGTGAACCCGTTTTTCCTGATACAGATACCTTATTTGCAGATAAAGACAAACTAACACGTGAATTTACGGAAGCCTTTCATATCAATAGGTGTGCAAAAATGCATCAGTCACCCTGGTGGCTCTAACAGATAAGGAGTTCGTTTTTTTTAAAATTCATTTTAGCTCTTCTGACAGTACGTCACATGACTTGCGCCGCACACGCTCTATGCGGGTTTTTGGGTACTTATATGTATCGTTCTTTTCAAAATAAACAGTTGAGAGTTAGCGCTCGTGTGTCTCTTTCTTGTCCTTGTCTTTTGTGCGCGCTACATATGTTTAAATATGGATGCCAAAACGCTTTCATGTAGTGTGCCACAGGCCTATAAAATTCAATTTTCGTCAGCCATAACGTATGTGTTCTTTTACAGTTGGCTGTGACCGTGTGCGGGCTGGCCGTGAGCTGGCGACCGCCGGGTTTCTCGGCGGAGGCGGCGGTGGGAGCTACGGCGGTGGAGGCTTTGGCGGTGGCGGGACCCTGGAGAGGCGGAGGCGGCTTTGGCGGCGGAGGCTTTGGCGGTGGCGGACCCTGGAGAGGCGGCGGAGGCTTCGGAGGGTTCGGTGGAGGCCTAAAGGGAGGCTTCGGTGGAGTGGCGGCGGCGGCCCTTGGAGAAGCGGCGGTGGTTTCGGAGGCTTTGGCGGTGGCGGTGGACCATGGAGGAGTGGTGGTGGTGGCTTCGGAGGAGGTCTTAAGAGTGGCTTCGGAGGAGGCGGCTTTGGAGGCGGTGGTCCGTGGAGGAGCGGCGGTGGTTTCGAGGCTTCGGAGGCGGTGGTGGTCCCTGGCGAGGAGGTGGGGCGGCGGTTTCGGCGGAGGCGGATGGAGAGCCGGCGGTGGCGGCTTCGGTGGAGGCGGCCGCGGATGGTGGTAGATGAGTTAAGCAGGTGAGTAGAGGAAACAACAGCCTTAGTAAAGCCGCGAAGTTTGGGGGAGCACTTTGTTATATTAAATTTAAGCAATGCAGTCTCGAGAATGCAGCAAAGGAGTTATTCGAAATCACCTTCAGAGAACTCACTTTCTGCCAAACACCAACCTGCAGTTTACGTGGAAAGTTTAGTGTTGTAAGTTTCTAAAGCTGGAGATGTTGCTAGGCAAACGGGACTAAAAGAGAGACGCAGATACAGAAGGCACAGTTCACTTTACATCACAAAGCACACCCCTCGTTGAAAAAAAAACGGTCAGCCAAATTTGCCTGTCATGTTCATCGCAGAGGCGCACATCTCTACTTACATTTTCATCGACGTAAGCGGAGGAAGAGAATTGCGAATACTGCGGACGTTTTGCAAGACTCAGCTATAAACGCTCTTCCGCAAAGGCGCAACAACATCCACTTTAATAGCAGCGTCCGCATGGGTTTCTTTCAAAGCATCTATCAACGCCCACTTGCCCGCAGTCGAGACCTCTTCGATTGTGTTCTCCAATTCCACGAAGAAACTAGGTCGGTACGCTGCCATATACAGGCACCACGTGACAAACGTTTTGATGTTACTCCAGGGTGAGACAAACTGCCGATGGCTCAAGACGTGTGTAAGTCACGCCGGGGGTTACGCCAATCGGGCCCGCGGCAGCACCGCCTCCCCGTGATAGGCGCGGAGCCGCTGTCCCCCTTGCAGCGCGCTGTGTCAGTCTCCGCGTTGGAAGCCACACTGAAGGCGGTACGAAATGTTGTGTCATAGGTCGGCCGGTCGCTGTTACGCATTCACTTCCTACATACCATATCTTTCTCTCTCTATAGTGACGAGGCCTGAATTTGCCGTATTGTACGAGAAAGGTTAAGGGATGAGGTCAAGCGCGGGAGAACAATGATGCGCCCCGGACAAAGGACGCAACGCCGAGGAAACAAAGGCATTCACGCAACAATACCGAAGGCCTGCTATGAGGCAGCTCCTGCGATGCGCAAAAAGCCTTTAATTTAGGGCCAGCATGGTGTCGACAGGAGCACTAATTCGACACAACTGCAGGGATTGGGATTGAATTGCAGTGCTGTCGCTGATCTAGAGGTAAATATAGTGTTGGTGCTAGTGGAATTCTTATTCGAAGCATTGAAAGTTATCAAAATGTTATCGATGAAAGATACAGGCAGACAGAAAATGGCGTTTTTATGAAACGTCCAAAGTAATTCCAGAGAAATGAACACAATTACGTATTAAATGACACACGATTAAAACATCATACGCATAGGACATGCACTCCCAGC
Source organism: Rhipicephalus sanguineus (assembly GCF_013339695.2). NCBI lineage: Eukaryota > Metazoa > Arthropoda > Arachnida > Ixodida > Ixodidae > Rhipicephalus > Rhipicephalus sanguineus. The sequence goes on along the minus strand of NW_023615171.1, from coordinate 33,001 downwards.
AACGGGCAGAGCTATCGCGGTCGTTGTGCAGCACTGATACTATAATAATTTCGAAAGCGTTTCTAAAATGTTGCGTTAACTGTCATTTCACTCCAAATAGCAAGAATGTGGTGTCTCTGGTCTTCTGTTACCCCTACGCATTGTTTAGGACTTCAATAGCAAACAAACAATGCATCGCTATTACCGTCGGGTTTCCGTGGTGTGACGAGAGTACAGTGGCTGTAAAGACTCTAAGTTGCAGCACGAATACGCTCACAACTTTTGGGCTGTGAAGCCGGAAAATTTTCGGCTGAACAATTACGGTGTGAGTGGATAATGCTTCCGGCCTGGCATAAAAAATGACCCCAAACCCCAGAAACAAAACGCTGGAATGAAGCCCGAAGGCGGAGAGAAATGAAGTGAGTGGGCCGGCTGCTGGCTGACATAACACACCGGGAAGACAAGGTAATCACTCGCAAATGGTTGCACCACGCGCTGTGTTCGGCGTGTTATGATCGTCGTACGCATCCAACCTGGATCGAAACGGGTAATCTGCCGTGTAGTGGCAGGTACTCGGCGGTCAGAGAGATGACAGCGAGGAGGGAGCCGGCACAGACGCGCGCACGCGCGCGTACGCGCACAAACCACATACACGCACGCACACGCGCAATTCTGCAAGCGCTTGCGTGGACATTCGCCTTACGTGAAGAAAAGAATGGGATTCTATTCCAAAGAATCGCCGACTCGGTGCTTTTGCGGAAGCGATTACCGTTGAAGCGAGCAAGCCACAGAACTGCTGGAATGGAAAGACGTGAGGCTGCATATAGCTGAAAGCTGAACGCACCTCCTCTCCTTCTGTTCTCCTGAACAATCTTTTTACAAAACTGAAGAACATCTCAATGCACAGGGTCGTTTGTAGCCAGGTTTTCATCTCGCGAAAACGTGTACACGAAATACTGCAGAAAGTACTTTCCCCAGTATACCGTTTCTCTTAAGCTTGGCAAAAAGAAAGCCTTGAAATGCTCATGGCACTCACGGAATCACGTAGTATCCCGTTGGTTCTTTCGGCAAAATGGAGGGCCGCGGTAGGCTCATTCCTAGTATCAGTGTTCACTATAATTGTGTCCCACTTAACATTTATGTGCAACTTCATATTCCTGCCATAGATACGCAACCACTGTTTCTAGAATAGTCTTCTCTTACAAAATCAAGCATTCATTTCTTGATCACAAACGCCGTATATTGTATGACGAGGATGTAGAATGCGATCTAAAAAAAAGGGCCCTCGATTTCCACATTAAGGCATTACTAGCCCAAGTCAATTACCACCTCTATATTGCTCAATGTTGGCACCCTTTACCGTGGCCGACACCCCATGCGGAGGAACGAACTGGCTCTACAGGCACAACTGCAACACATTATCACCATGAACTTCAACCAATTTCAAAATGTATACCTTTTACTGCTCGCTAACTTCGAAACACTTCATCTAACTGAAATATATATTCTGTGAAGAAAAAATGCTTTCTTTAATCTTTGTCCATGAAAATTATTTTGAAATGAATGTCTGGAAAATAATGATTTTATACATTGGAAACGAGGAAATGGAGAAAAACCACTTGTTCAAGGAAAGGGCTGACAGATGGGAGGTCACGCCAAGTCGTCGATACAATCTGCCCAATAGCGATCAAAGAGGCATCAGTTCCCTAGCCGAGGGTTTGCCATATTTCAGATTGCTCTCAGCTTGTCTACAATACAATCCGCATCAGAGGGAAAACGAATGTTTTAGGGTACTTTGTTGCTCCCGTAGATTAATGACAGCATTTCTAGTTGGGTGATTCAATAAGTCCGAAAGACAGAGAGGCATTAAGAAAGGTCAACGCTGCGAGTATGCCGCGCCAACTTCTCGCTGTCGCATGCCGTTGAGACAGACAGAAAGGAGTCATAAGCCCAGCCACTTGAAATTCGAACGCGACTTCCGAGAAGTGCGGAGGCGTGAGGTGCTTCCCAGTAGCCTTTGTTAAGCCTTCCGTGTATTTACATGTTCTTAACCCGGCTTTTGGAAGGCCTCGCGAAAGGAAATCTGCCTTGTGTGTTGGCACTTGTCCGCTCGTGCGACAGGCAGCCGGTCGGCAGGCCTCATACGCCTGCCCTACTTTTCGCACAGCTCGCGATGCGTGCAGTTCAGGGACCGGGCCATGGCGGTGTCTCTTTCCTTTCGCCAATTCTTTTTAAGTTTTATCTTCCCGGCCGTCGTCCGGCCTATCGCCTGCTTCACACTGGCGGCCGCTTTCAAAAGAATTGGTCTCATTCTCATTTCTGATACATGGCACGTTTCGCCGCAGTGTCTGCGTCCCGGAACCAAGTCGACCTTTGTGAAGAGGCTGCAAAACTCGCGTTCGCCACTGCCATCGGAGCGCAGACGCTGCACCTCAAGCCTTACCGGGACCAAGCGAGGCACCAGCGTCTGCACGCCTACGACACAAAGAAGTTGAGCGGCTTGAAACAATGCGAACGCTACAATGCTGTCACGTTATCTCCGCAATTTTTGTTGCAAGCTTTTGAGTTCAACAGTCTCTTTTTGAGGCTATGACAGAAAAGAGAGCAGAAAAAAAAGAAGAATGAGAAGAATAATAACACTAAACTAGGAGAGACCATGCGCAGTTTCTTGTTTCAGGATAACTGAGACGTAACAGCTACTTGCTTCTTTGCTGCCCAGGCGAGAGATGCTGAAAGGCACCTCGCCTGGTTTTGCATACTGCAGGCGCTCTTGTCCTCTTGTTTGTGCTGCAGACGCAGTTTGCACAGCTTCCGAATAAAAAACCTATCTCCATTTTTGTTCCAAAGTTGCCGCTATTCTTCCTGTCTCGCAACAGCGATTCCCGGGAGTCTTTGGGAGTTGCCTCGGCAGCTTCGCCTTCGTTCGTATGTTACTGCCTCCGTATAACAGAGAAAACATAAAGCAATCGAACGACCGGGTATTATCTCGATTCCAAAGGAAAACGACGGAGTTGCTTTGTGATGCCCTGGGCTCTCTGGACAAGTTTCTTCATTCAATTTTGACGAAAAGAAATCCGATAACTGAATAATTATCTTGTACGTCGAACAAACAGAAAGAACTGCCTTAATGACATGCTTAAGCAATGAATTCGAAAGAATAAATATGAAGTTATTCTTAGCCACACACTTGAACAAAAGCAAACTGATAGGCACCCTTGTTGTCACGCCATCTTACCAGTTATTTTCATAAGTACAAATGTCTAGTGAGTACTCTCCAAGCGGAGCAGGTAGCTTGATAATAAACCTGAAAACGTATGGCCCGGAACTGCCGGCCAGAAGTTTAAGAAATGATCACTGATGGCGGGCTATGCAAGAGGCCGTTTCTTTTTCGTTTATCCTTTTCTGCCTCGCGCACATCATTTCATGCTAAACTCCTCGAAGTGTGGCTGTGGAGAACGTTCCTTTAGCTATTCTTGCTTAGCTTTAACCTTGTTTAGCATAATTATCAGTCACGGCTATAGTATGCACAAAGAACCGAGCACCATGCAGTCGTGAAAAGAAAATGATTAGAGTAAAGATAAGAAAGCGGAAATTATCAGTCTGGATTACGTATGAACTGATAGCAGGTACAAGCTTGCTGCGATTAAAACGAAAATATTACTTGGACAAGTAGCGTATCCCTGCTACAAATACTAAGAAGTCAAAATGTGACAGACGATGGGTACCGAGGAAGCGCCGACGTGGCTGAAGATCAGATGGCGTGATAGATGAATTAAAGTGGGGTAACCTAGCTCTCTCCTAGGTTGATTTGAAATGGCCTAGAGAGTAAATTGTCCTGTCGTGTGCCTAATTATATTTATTGCGATATTGACAAAGAGAATGTTGATTTACGTGCCGCGATTGCCTCGAAATGAATGAATGATTTTTGGTGTGTTGTGGCGCACTTGTTCTCTAGGCACATATTTCTTTGTGTATGTTAAATGTCTGTGAATCGATACTCGCCAACCAATTAAGAGCAGACTGTACAACGTAGTAGACATCAATGAAGTAACGACCCGCAGCAAGATCGAAATTGGAAGCGACAAGGTGAAACAGATTTGTAATGTAAACAGTAGACCCTTTATACATTACAAATGACCCTCTCACAAATCATGCTGTATCTGTCTTCAAAACAACATGCATGCAAATCTAATCGAACAAAACAATCATGACAGTTGTATAGTTGGTTATGGATGTCTAACAAATTTGACAGCGTGTTAGCATTACGTACATGTACATATAAATATCTGATACATACTTACGCTTTGCCGGCGGCCTTCAATATATCATTAAAGTACAAAATGATAGAATGACTGAAAAGGAAACGTGCAGGAAAAAACAAAGCGGCTCGGCAGGTATACCGCCCTCATAAAAGAAGGTAGGGAATGCAAACACGAACACGAGAGAAAAGAACGCCGCAACGCAAACGGCGTTTTTGTTGTCGTGTTCTCTTCTCTTGTGTCCGTGTCTACACACCCTGTCTTCTTTTATGCTGAATATTTACAAACTAGCTCAGCTTTTCGTCGTCCTATACATCCCACTTCATACAGCTCAAGTCCTATTCAGCTATACGAAAAGAAAAAAAAACAACTCTTAGCCACTCTCTTCAACTTTTTCAGAGTATTCCATGCAAACGTCCCCGAAGAGTGCTGTAGTATCATTGAGTGCTCGGACATGTAGGGCCTCTTACGTTGTAGGCGGCACATTTCTATGTTGCATATATAACTATTTTTTAAAGGGTCAGGGAGGCGGCGCGTTGTCTAACGCTTAGAACCAATGCGAATGCTACACTGGAATCTATATGCTTTCTTGTAATACACCTTGGTACGTGTGGTGTAGACGTAAGATGCAGAGTAGATTAGCCGAAAAAAGTATATTTGTTTTATCAGCGTACCTTTATTCCTGTACCAATTTTCACGCTTTCTCTCTAGATTTATGTTTGAAACATACTCGATATATGTATGTCAGCAAACGAAATGAACTATAGAAAGGAATCTTAAGGCAGGAAACGGAGAAAGGAATAGGAATTATTTCCTCACAGCATTGTTGTTCTACAATAATTCAATTGAATTCCCAAGGCTCAAGATTATTTTCTAGTTACTTTCTGTTGCTGGCATACGCTATCCAAGCACCATGTACCTACTCGCCCAACAAGCCATCCATTTGTAACATATTGTGTTGTGTTTCGTATAAGGGTTTCCAACACCTGGACAACAATGCTTGCCCGCTCTTCCACTTTCTTCAAGCAGATTCAGCCGTCGTACTCTATCGCTTTATTGTAGTGTTATTGACGTATGGTTAGCAAAACTTTTTAATATTCCAACTTGACTATTGAAGGAGGAAGTGATAAGATTAACATGTACTTATCAATACACGTCATGGCTCCTAAACATACTTTTCTTTAGCTCCTAAGCCATATGAAGAGAGAGAAGAAACTTTATTAACACTTGGCCGGCAGTTTGGTCTTGGTGGCCTCAGAATGGTGGTGCTGAGTCCCTGAACTCGGGCGGCATCTTCAGCCTGCCGGACGGCCCAGAGCTGGTCGTTGAGCTCCGAGCTTCTGAGCGCCGTCTCCCAGCGGCGGCGTCGCCGACGGAGAAGGTCCCCCGCGGCTCCCACAGCCGGGACGGCGGCGGGAACGAGTGAGCTCGAGGCTTCCTGTTGCCTGGTATTGACAGCAGCCATAGGCGCATCGCGAACGGCGGGCGTTTCTCGACAGTTGTTGCCGGCGCATTCCCAGAGCATGTGGCGAAGCGTTGCTCTGTGCCCGCATGTTTTACATAGATCGGTAGTGTATAAGTGCGGGTAGCAGTGGCATAAGACGACCGGGCTGGGGTAAGAGTGGGTTTGTAGTAAGCGATAGCTTACAGAATCGTGCCTGTCTAATTTGTCATGCGGTGGTGGGAACTTACGCCTTTCCAGTCTGTAGTGTTGGGTAATATCTCGGAACGTGACGAGACGCTCCCCCCACGACCATTGTGGTCCGTGTTGTTGCTGCGTGTCTGTCGAAGTGTCTCGATCCGGCAGATCAGAAGCCACGTTCTCGGGAGCGGAGGCGGTGGCCACGGAATGTGCCGCGGTTCGGCGAGTGAGACCTCGAGCCGCGGCGTGGGCCGCCTCGTTGCCCGCAAGCGGGACGTCGGTGTGTGCCGGGGTCCAAAGGAGGAAGACTGTTGAACTTTGCGGTGGCAATCGCGACGCTGAGTCACCATCACCGCACATCTTAAGGATGCGGTCTGCTTCCCGCGAGACGCGGCCGCGCGCGAAGCCGCGGATTGCCGCCTGCGAGTCGCTGATTACGATCGTAAAAATAAATTATTTCTTGCACTTAAACCGATGCTAATATTACACTTGCTTCTGTGAACAGCGTATCATTATTGCAGAAAAGAGCTTTTGCCTGAGAATATGTTAATTAAGTTTTACCTACAAGTGGAGTATATCTGTAAGATATGTGTATTTTTTTGTCATTGTCGATGTCGTTCGTATATTATATGTATTTTACCCGCTATGAACTTCCCGAAATTGTCCGGACACAAAAAGTAATCAATTTGGCCTCTGCGAATTACTTGGTAAACCTGGGAAAAAATGTGCGCACATGAAAGATGGACTATCTTCACGTGCATGCTGCAACTACAATTCTGAAAACAAAAGAGTAAAAAATGAAACAAAGCAACACCTCTGCCGCTGTCAGACTGCTCGTCATCAGAAGCCTTCTCGGAATATAGGTGAAAAGAAAATAATTAAGCTACAGTATTGAAAACTGATCGATTTAGAGAACTTACGCTAGCCAAGGCGGTAATTCCCGAAGTTTTAAGTAAAGCGTAGGCTATCCGCATGTGCGTAAGAGACGGCAGAGTTTGTGCGATGAACTGCGTTATCGCTTGGGCGCTTGGGCGTTGTTTAAATTTTGAGGTCTCTCCCTGCGAAGGGCGATTAACAGCGTACAATAGACACGCTGCGCACTTTCCCGGTGTATAATCGCGACCAGAGACCGAAAGGTCCGTGTCTTCACTTCCTGCAGAGATACACAGGTACAAGTCCTCTCACGTCGCTTCCGGTGACCGCAGAACGTGCTGGAATTAAGTAATAAATCCGCCTCGCTACATTCCATTACACAAATGCGCAGCGTGCCACATGTTACACATGGTGATTTATATTTGAAACAGCAATGATGTGTGGAAAAGGGAAGGCGGATAAACAGTGCAAATTTTTCATGCACCAAGCTACAGGAATCCAAGCTTTAAGTGCAACCTTTACGTGTCCAAGCTCTGACGGATCATCTAAACTATCACTGCGTTATCAGACAGTCACTCCCCACGGCGACCAAGCGTTATCGGTGAGTAAATGCCGCAAATGAAGGGTCTCGTACATCGCGGTCTTGTTTCTGGTCTCATATATCAGTGGCACCATTTCACTATGGTTATGCAGTAATTCTATGTGGATTCATGAAGCCAGCGTGAAGAAGGAGCGTTTTTAAACAAAGATTTTTTTTTTTTTGCTGCATACAGGCAAAGCGCGATTGCTCGTTCCTGGTTTATTGCGCTACGATATGGTCTCTTCACTTATTGAATTGTCGCGCCTGAAGATCGCTTGATAAACGTTTCTCTAGAAGCTAAGCTTCTCTTTTCCGCGCTGTCTTTACAATGTCCAAATGACCGAAAATAATAATCGCTTTGTCTCAATAAAATCTAAATGGAAAGTCACCTCAGAAAAAAAAGAAAGGAAGAAAAAAAAACTGCAGCTGTAACACTCTTGCAGTGCAAGGAGGTGAGAGCCTGGCTGCCCTCATGTAACCAAATCAACCTCGACGAGAAAGTTTCACGTTAAATCCACTCTTAGAACGCTTCGGGCGAGTATACTTTTCTCTTGTCTTATTTCAAGGTGTGCCGACTTTAGCGAATACCCACAACGCGCCTGAAAGGCAATACGCGCACCTACTACTGCACACTTTGATGATGCTGTGACTAATTATAATGATAATGATGAATGATGGCTGATCCATTTTTAACGCGTTAAAAACTTTACACCACTCGCTTGTTACGCAGTTCACATGGTGTGACGCCTGGTGCGATTATAAACTTCTGTCACGTAATTTTACGGCTGTTAAGCCGACTCCTCGCCCGACATGACGCCTGTATAAGGCCCTTTGCCAAAGCAGCTTCAAGCGCGAGCGCGGCTCAGAACACTTGATTGCCACGCAGAATACCTGGGTTCGATTAAGGCTCAAGCACTGTTTGTCTTTTTTTTAAGGTCATGCTTGTTACGTGAGTTTCTGTACCTCACGCTGCGTACTTTCAAGGCCAGCGTGTCATGAGGCACTTAAGACTTTCGCCTTAACAAAGTACTTCACCCTTTGAGGCAGAATTATTTCAAGGTACCCTCCATTTGTGTGATATTGTTAACAATACGGCTTACATTTTTTATACGAAATTATTCGTTGATCTCTCCCACTGTGTTGGTAGTAAATCCGATGCTTCTATTCTACTTAAAGCCTTGTTTTCCCATCTAAATTCTATTTACCAACATAAGATCACCGCAGCACTAACAGCAAATAACACTGAACGTTCTGTGGTGTAGAACAAATTAGGCAAAGCATCAAATACATAAACCCGTTTACGATCAGATCTGCAACAGTAATTGATCGCAGATAGAGGCAGAACTGGCGCTGATGTGGCAAAGCGAAGAACATTTCCGCGGATAACATATTTCTCGCGCCAACTTCCTTCAGCGTTGCACATATCCGCAGGAAATCAGCACAAGAAGGTGCTGTGGTGCCGTAAGAAACAAACACGAATGAAAGGTTAACAAGGGCTGGGCATGAAAGATTCATGCGAACCTTATGACATCGGCAGCACCGGGAAATCAAAAGAATATAAGCGCAGCAGTGAACAAGTGACAAAGAAAAGCAAGAGCGAGCTTGCACACGGACTTCTACAAGATGATGCGTGCAACTCGGGCCGCTAATGTTCTGCCTTAGCGTTTCTGGTAGCGAACGTGAAGCAACGCCGTGCAGCAGCGAGTGCGCGAGAAGATTGGGGTCATGTTTATGGCCCGCGCCATTCGTGTTGGTACGCAGACATTGGTCAGGATGGATGGCGAGGAATCATGGTGCTTGCGGCTCGTGCAACTAAGACCGGCAAGAGAATCTCAGGAATTGTTACTGTGTAGGTAGGTAGGTAAACAACTTTATTGCTGCGTATCCTGTTCGGGAGATACGTAACAGTGCAGGACAATTCACACGCAGAAACACGTGAATAAATTTACTTATTCAGTTACACCTTAAGTCGTGCCACCGGCGTATCGGTGCTTGTAGAATTGATACTGCATCAACTAAATGGGTGGTGATTCCCACTATTCATACATGAATACTGGCACCATGTGTAAAAAGGCAAAAAAAAAAGACACACATAGAACAAACTTCTACGTTGCAGAGCTTCAACTAAAATCAAGCAAGTCTAATGATTGCGTACACCAGTCAGGATCTTTAAATGCAAGCAGTGATTGCAAGTTTACGATTATGCTGCGGAAGTTTACTTCTTTTCGTCATAACAACAACCAGAAATGAAAAAAACATTCCCCAACAGCAGTCCTCATAAAATTCCATTCGAAGAATCATTGGGCAACTTCGACAACAAGGACTTCTACAACAAGCGCGCACAGCTACTTATTGAGTGCCTCACAAATAATCACGTATACGTAAAAAAACGTTTGTACAAAATAGGTTTAAAATGCAAGCACTACATTGAAATGAGGCTCAGGTAAAATGTAAGAAAAGTCGCGAAAACCTATGCAGTGTAACACTGGCGTAGCCAGGAGGAGGAGGGGGGGTTACACAAGGAAAATTTTCAATTTTTCATGTGCATATATAGACACACACATAAAAACACATGCACGAACATTTATAACCCATGTTTGAACCCCCCCCACCCTGAACAAATTTTCTGGCTACGCCACTCGAGTCTAACGTTCGGACCACTTTTCGCTCATCATGTGACTCTTAATTAAGTTCATTTGAAGAGCAATGCTGCTTCAAACCATGATCTCGATAGTGTACGCAATAAACAAAGATAACACATAAGATACTGTGGTAATAATTATTCCCAAAGACGGACAAATAATTACTGAAACGGCATTTATCTGACGACAAAACAGTTTCAACGTACGTAGGCTGCATGGTTACTTGAAAGCAGTGAACACTGAAAGCGGAAAAAAATTTTACTTTGCTAGTCGTACATAAGACATCTCAAATAACAATACTATTATACCCTTCAGGCGTCAATTATCATGCACTGCCTGCAAATTCGTCAAATTCGCATGGCCTGATTCCAAGTCAGTCAAGTGTTACATTCCAAGAAAGAAAATGAAGGAATCTGTTGTTTTGGGTGAGTTTCAGTAATTATTGTTAATTAGGGTGCAATTAAATATATAATTATTATGCAAGCCGTCAGCCTCAATCCTTGCATAAAAAGAATCAAATACTAAGCCCAAAATGCATGAACAGTTTTTTTGGTTGCATTCGTTTCGCGCAAAGAAAAAGATACTCTTGACGTTGGTCCTAGAACGTGGCACGTCGAACGATCGTCAAACATGGCAGCGTCTCTAGCAAAGTGATCCTCTGCAGCAATGTGTAGCACAATGAAGTTGAATGACCGCTACTTGTCCACTCAGGAAGCCTGCACGATTGTGCACGCGGTGTTTCAAGCCTTTTGAAGAAACATGCGGTGCGTGACGTGCCTCCGAAGTTGATGTGTACAACTGTACACACCACCGCTGAAGGGGATGGTGTTTCTCCGAAGACTGCCAAAAATTCTAAAAGCAGGAGACTTATATTAAAAATACCATTGTTTAAAAACACAGTTATTGTGAACGGCTGTCAGAAAACAAGTTATGCAGATATTTTGTCTGCTGAATTGGCTAACTATTCGAACAGACCCGTTTGACTAACATTTTTGTTAAGTGTTGGACAGCTATGCATTCGCTTTCTGCGCGGATCCTTGCCTCAGTGCATCTATCTATCTATCTATCTATCTATCTATCTATCTATCTATCTATCTATCTATCTATCTATCTATCTTCTATCTATCTATCTATCTATCTATCTATCTATCTATCTATCTATCTATCTATCTATCTATCTATCTATCTATCTATCTATCTATCTATCTATCTATCTATCTATCTATCTATCTATCTATCTATCTATCTATCTATCTATCTATGCGCCATTCTTCCAGGCCAAACGTCCTAGACAGTGCGCCTCACATTCTGTTCTGAAAAATTGTGGGCAATCATTTCCGTGCCCTGTTTGCCCTCATACAGGTTTTTTTGCAAGAAAAAAAATTTTTTTTCTGGCCTTAGGAGCGATGTGAGTGTTCCCGTTGTGTGCGAAACGTTGGTTGCTGAAAAAATACTTCAAAAATACGCTAGCTCACGGAGCGCCTTAAATATCTGCTCGTTGCTATAAAAGGAATGGCGCTTTCTCGTTCCCTCTCATTGGCGTCCGCTACTTTGTCTCCCGATATGCTTTGTGGTGAAGCAATACGGTGATTCTGCGCTAGCTTTGATTATGTTTTTGAACATTCTTCACAGTGTATCAAAAAAAAAACAAAAAAACTACACCACATTGCTTAATAGTTGCCAGTAAACATGTCAAAAAAGTATGGAGGTCGATTACCGAGTAGCTTCGAAGTTGTAGGGGCGCAAACATCGAAAAATGCGTGAAAAGACTCATGTTCAGACATATGCAGATTAGTGATGTGGTTCAAGTAAAAATGCATGCTTGCACTCATTTGGAAGGGAATACAAAGCGGATTTCTTCTGAAACTCTAATTGGAGTGATTTTTGTTTGAATACAGAAAAAAAAAATGTTGTGTTTAGCATCCACCGCTTCCCTGGGCGCCAGCCCGTAAGTCCGCTTCGCGGCGCACTTTACGCATTTTGCAGTGTAATAATAATAATAATAATAATAATAATAATAATAATAATAATAATAATAATAATAATAATAATAATAATAATAATAATATAACATTATTATTATTATTATTATTATTATTATTTATTATTATTATTATTATTATTATTATTATTATTATTATTCCAAATATATTACGTGTGAAGAGACGCTAGGCCACAAATACGTCTGGCTGTCTCAAGAATATGAGGAGGGAAAACTGCGAAAAGATAGAGACAAAACGACAGGACACTGTCAAAAGTGTATAACTGGCGAGAAAAACTACTAACAGGAGAACGACCGTTCAGATTACGAAGAAAAAGTTATCACTCTAAGAAAACAACAAATGCACGGACGATGTAATGTGGACAAATATGACATCCACAGAACGCTAATACCGCAGTTTCACGACTACTTCATGAATTCAGGTTAGACGTCATGTCCGATTCTTCTGCTGTGTAGTGCTCCAGGAATTTTAATTGCGAACAGTAACAAGACACAAAGGGCAGGTACATTATCCTAATTTTCTTTAGGGGCAAATAAGTGGAAAGTGCCGGGGAGACAGATTTCCTTTCTTTTTTTTGCATCACCATGACAATACATTCTACTGTCATCTACACATGGCATGTTGATGACAGTTTGACTCCAATCAACATGAGTTGTCACGAGTTATACTTACGCGCTGTCTCCCTTTCATACTTTCCTGGCTGCTTCGCAGTTAATATATGGACCCATAAAATACAATGGTAAACACTCGATAGCTGATTTATGCAGTAGTCGTGCAGTAAGTGATCTTGAAACCTGTGCAGGAAATCAAAAATATGGCTTTCGAAAATAAAAAAAATGGCTCAGGCTCAAAGCGAGATAAATTTGCAGACCTTAAGAAGCTAAGAATTCGGTGTGCTTGCGAAAAGTGGACACATAAAATATATTCAATCAATCCAATGAGCCCTGCCTACGCAAAAAAGAGCTTCCTTTTAATATACGAAGGCGTAATTGCATGAAACTATAGCTATCACAATAGGAGTAAGGTTGCGTGTGCGGACACTTAATTCGTACAGGGCGTTATATTGCGACTCCTAGGTCGTTTCGACAATCGCGATAACTTCTACTCGTTTATTGCGAACCTTTAGCTAGTGTAGACTTTTTTACGTTTGTACATGAGAACTCCAGCTACTCTGACAAGAAAAATAAATTAAAGTTTGAAGCCATGCATTCATCTCCATTCACCAAATTGCACTTATTTCACAATCGTGTCGTGCTAACTGCGCATGTTACGCAAGTATATTCGCTTGTATCGTTTACAGTGCACCCGTAATGCACAAGGGTATCATCACTGTGCTATCGCAGCCGCTTCATTATTCGCCAAATATAACACTTGCATTTGGAAAAACATAAAGATATAAAACGTACCAGGCACTAAACGTAGTGACCCGAGTGCCCGCTTTGTAATATTTAGGGCTGTGAAACGATTACTGGATGCATGCAATAGCCTGCTGTTTATAACTCTAAGTGCTTTGTGTATTCTTTTTCTCGGGTGGCCTGGCGGATGCGGCACAGTGACCCGGAAGGAGGTGCCCCATTTGGTCACCCACCTCATTTCTTCAAATTGTTGTGCGAGAGCGAAGCGTACAGCCTCAGACACCGCAGACACTCACGCTCACAACACCTCTGCGCGTCGGTTCAAAAATACTCCTGGTTAGAGCCTGGGCAATAACTGCTGCAAAGGCGCTCTGCGAAAGAGAACGTAAATGGAGCGTGGTGGCTTTCAGAAGTGCTGTCATTTCAATTCCACAACGCTCATCGTGTCTCCAGCGCAGAAAGTGTTATTGCAACTTGCGCAACGAAATGTTTACACATCGAGCGCTTGTCTTAAGCACGGGAGCTGAAGGCGCCCGCACTTCGGATAGCCGCGTCTGCCGCCATGCTGCACCCATCCTTCCACCCCCCCCCTATTTCTTCATTCGCCATCTTTGCTTGTTATTTGTATTTCGTTTAAGGAAAAGAAAGAGCGCAGCTTGAAATAGTGAAAGGATGATTTCACTGGAAAAGGCTCCAACACCAACGCGGAAGTCCGGGAAAAGAAGATTCCTCCGGAGCTCGAACGTAACCTGAAAGCAATGGCCCATGATGCATTCAGAAGCCGCCCGACGTGGAAGATTACTGTCACGTTGAGCGCCTCCATGGCCGGACGCGGTTGCGTTTTGGGTCACGCTGGGATCCTCGCGAGTCTCCCGTTATAAATAAACAACCGCGAGAAAAGACGCCGCTGCTTTCGTTGCACCGCGGAGTCGCCGCCTGTACACACACCGTACACACACACACACGTACCCACACACCTGCTTCAGCGGACCTCACATTGCGTAATTTTTCCGCGCGCGCGTATCTAATAAGCGCCGCGTGCTTTATCGCGCACAGTGCGCGTCTGTGCGTGTCGCGGCCTCCTCCAGCGGTGCGCAGATTCGCACATGCGACGCGTCATCGAGCAATAGCCCGACCGCTCGATGGCCATGCGACGCCATCCGCCTCGGCCCGAAGATGCCTCGTTATCCACTAATGCTCGTGCCGAATTCAACCCTTCCCTTCCTCGCCACCGATACCTCGATTGATAAGACTGCAAGTGTTCCTTTCTCTTCGTTTCTCTCTCTCTCTGCAAGTATTGCGTTGTCCGTTGGAAAATCCAAGCCTGTATCATCATAGCCTCGCTCACAGCGCAGAAAAACATTTTCTTCGCATACGTAGTGATACGTCACTCTTTCAAAAAAGGTTTGCTCTTTTCTTCTCTATAGAAGCCAACCCTAGGCTTTGTGCACATTCATATAGAATGTTAATATATTGATAAGAACCAAGTATTTATTTAAGTACACAGTAACAGCACATAGGCCTCTGAAAAAAAAAGAGAACTGCAAGAAAGTTCGAGCAAAAAAAAAAAACGGAATAAAACTACACAAACCGTTAGGACGACACACACACACACACACACACACACACACACACACACACACACACACACACACGCGCGCGCGCGCGCGCACGCACGCACGCACAAACACAAAAGAAAAGAAAACGCAAGGTAAGTTTATTGTACAAGTAAAACTGAAATGAAATGCAGAATGCGTGAAACTATGTTACAAGAAGGTAGACATATGACAAGGTCGGAAAAATAAGTTACAATATCTCGACATCCTATGGTCAGTTTAACGTCGGTTGCGGCAGGCAGGAACAAAGAAAGGTACATGTTCCATGGTGATATCACGTGAAATTCTAAGCCAGCAAGAAAGGAGCTTGAGGTAGGTAAGTAAAATAATTATGATTGCAGTGATGATTACGTAAGAGTGCGAGCATATGATGTGCGCGCGCACGCGTTAGAAACACGGTGATGAGTTATGTTTTCCACCTGTTGTCTTACGTGGCGGTTGTGTTCTGTGATGCATGGATTGTCGTGGAGAGGTTGAGGCGAGGGGCACTTCAGATATGCTGCGAGCAACAATAAATAAATAAATAAATAAATAAATAAATAAATAAATAAATAAATAAATAAATAAATAAATTACCAAGAAAACCAAACCAATAAAGGCAACAACACGGCAAATGGAAAGTTCACGACTGAAACTAACTTTTCGATGAAGTTTCCACACACACACTGCTGTTCAAGTTGTATCCAGAGTTTAATAACATGCTACTTCATTCGTAAGTCAACATGACTGGTTATAACAAACGCTTGCATTATTCTGCGTCCACTAAATACTATATATTTTAAGATGTTTTGCTGCAGATGACATTATCAATAGAAGAGCGGCCTCTTCGAAAACCAGCCATAGCCTCTGGATATATATTGTAGCGCTCTAGGTACCACTCGAGACGTGTCAGAACCATTCTTTCCATTACTTTCCCCACGCAGCTGGACAGCGCAATGATAATGTCATCGACCTTGTAACCTCTGTGCAACAACAGAAATACCCCAAGCGCATCTCGGTTGCAATGTTCTTCGATGTGAAAGGTGCATACGACAACGTAACGCACGATGCAATCCTCGATGCCTTGGCGAACGTTGGAATCGGTGGAGAAATGTTTCGATGGATTCGGAGCTACCTACTGAGGAGATCCTTCTTCGTGCATACTGCAGAAGGCCGCACAGTTGACCATTACGCCACTCGTGGCGTTTCACAAGGCGGGGTTCTCAGTCCTACGTTGTTTAACCTCACGATCATTGGCCTTGTCCGAATTCTACCTCGATCAGTCAACCTCTCTGTATATGCTGATGATATATGTATCTGGGCTTCAGCAGTGACACGACCCCAGGTACGCGCACGGCTCCAAAAGCAGCGAGAATAACGTCGATGTACCTCCATGCTCGAGGCCTCAGAATTTCCACCGAGAAGTGCGCCTTAGTCCCTTTACCCGCAAGCCCATGATCTGGTATCCCGTTTCCATCGACAACGTGAGGCTTTCGTATATGAGACGTCCACCGATTCTTGGGCGTCATTATCGACAGAGATCTTTCGTGGAGTGCTCACATCTCGCACTTGAAGAAGAGGCTCACCTCTATCACACACGTAATGAGATTTCTCGCTGGGAAAACGTGAGGCACATCAGTGTCATCTATGCTTCAGCTGTACAGAGCGCTCTTCTTGGGATATTTGCGGTATAGCACGCCCGTGCTTTCCAACGCCGGAAAAACTAACATCCGGGTCCTGCAAAGCATTCAAGGCCAAGTACTAGCGCACAGGCCTGGGGCTACCTCGGTGTGCTAACACAGTAGCAACGATTGCTATTGCTAAAGACACCCGATCACGACATATATAACTGTCGACACACTCCGTGCACATATCCGTTTACATATCCAGAGTGCCTGACCGCCACCTCGCTAACTTGCCACTAGAAAGACCAAAGGCAGCGTTTTCCAAGGTTGTTGCGGCTAACCAGCATTCCATCTCGTGGAGATTCTCGCCCGCAACAATACCACTATCTCCGGAGTGGTGCATGAAACGGCCCACTGTGCACCTTGAAGTGCCGGGGATATCTAAAGAGGCAAGCCTGTCATCTGCAGCCCTCAAGCAGATCTCACTGGACCTTTCGCATTTGTCGTATGCTAACCAAATTCATATTTACACGGACGGTTCGGTCTCGGGAAGTTCGACAGGTGCCTTTGTGATACCATCTCGATCAATCACCGTCAAGTTCAAGACACCACACGTCACGACATCTACGGGCTCCGAGCTCGCCGCTCTTCGAGCCGCTATGGAGTTTGTTATGCAAGAATCCCCTAGTAGATGGCCATATTCTGCGACTCCAAGGCAGCCCTTCAATGCGTGCGAAGTCTACGACGTGGAAAACTACCACCAGTTGGTGTCTGATATCAATGCAATTTGTCATCCGCGCCGCTAATCAAGGACACGACATTGTTTTACAATGGCTGCCGGGTCACTGTGGCATCAGTGGTAACCACCTCGCTGACGACGCTGCCCGATGTGCCCACGATGGAGCGCCCACACTGTTCATACCCTTGTCAAGAGTAGATGCAGCTAGAGAACTTCGTCGCATCGCGCATAATACCACGCTTGCGCACTGGAATTCTCCGCTTAACTCCAGTCCTCGCCCTAAGAACCTTGAATCATTACTCCAGCTACAACTGCCATCCAAGATTTCTCGACGTGACGCTACAATGCTGTGCCGGTTGTGGATCGGTGTAGCGTTTACTAACTCATTCAGCCATCGCATTGGCATGGCCGATTCATCCATGTGCGAAAGCTGCAATTGTATAGAGACTATTGAACATCTCTTGTGCCACTGTGCCCAATTTGATGAAGATCGCCGGACTCTCCAGTGTGCCTTGGATAGACTGGATGACCGTCCCTTTAATGAAGCAAAGATCTTAGGAGCCTGGTCGTGCAGCATATCAGCCCAGAAAGCCACACGAGCCCTACTGCGGTACTTGAAAAGAACCCTATTGAACGACCGCCTGTGAAACTCGGCACTGTGTGTGTGATGTGACTTGTGTCTATCCTTCTCTCTCTCTCTTTTACTCCCCTATTCCCCCTCCCCATGTGTAGGGTAGCAAACTGGACGCATTGTCTAGTTAACCTCCCTGCCTTCCTACATTCCTTCTCTCTCTCTCTCTCTCTTGCTGCAGATGACTTGCATCCCACAGTGCAAGCGATTTTCGTCATGGTTGGATTTATCAGTTCTTTTGTCACACCCATCAATGCACGTTAAAGTTGTGGAAGACAGATTTGTAACAAAAGTTAGTGCGATGAAAAAGCAATCATATGGGAGGATACAAAGAACATGTGAATTGTGTTGTTTTTCTAACCCACTTTGTTGCAAGCATGGATAACGCACTAGGCTAGGAAAAATTTTTATTGAAAAAAATGATTGTTTGGAACAACTTGGGGGAATGTGCTGCAGAATTCAGTTCTCCTATATTGACAGAAAAGTTAATATAATCTATTTTATAGATATTAACGTTAAGAAAAGTTAGGCATGCACACACGAAGACAAGCGGACAAAAACTAACAGCGCTGGTGTTCCTGCATGTACGTCTAGATTTAACCTGTAACAATAGCTCGTGAGTCAATCGAACAATTTTGTGCTAGGGCAGATACCTCTCTGGACTCAACTTAGATCCAACACGCCCAAGAGGAAACACAGTCAAGAAGCACCAAGAACCACGTACAGCGCGGTACACGAACGGTAGAACAATGACACGTTATCACAGATGACTTCAGATGGTTTCCTTCGTGATCTGTGTCGTCACCATGACGTGACAGATCTGAATTTGTGACGTCATCATGACGTTTATTTCTTTGTTCTCGAGTCAGTAGCTCAGGCATCGGATTCGTCTACCCGACACACTGCTTTGGAACAGTGGCCCAGTTTCGACGGTGCCTTTTTGCAATATTTGTAAAAACTGAAAATTGGCAATATTGTCCTAAGTCAGCAGAAACTGTCCACTTACCACTGCACTGCTCAGAGCGAAAAACATCTCTAATACATCGAAGTACATCCAAATAATTTTAAATACCTCCCCATATGCCACCACCGGTGTATTCAATAATTTAACTCATTGTCTTTTTTTGTTTTTTTTAGGCAGTACATTTTTTTGCAAAAATGCCAGGCGGGCACCTGAACTCTACAGAGTTGTATAGAAATGAAATGTTTAACAAAAACACGTTATTAACATCTTAGTTTTAACTGAGGGACGTCGTTTATATGTTTTAGAAAAAAAAAAACCATGTAACTTTATATAATCAATCGAAATGGAAGGTAAAGATCGAGGCGCTATCGAAAATGAGCGCGCCGGGCGCGCAGGAAACGCCGCCGCTGTGTCACGTGAGCCCGGAACTGGTCAGGAAAAACAGCGAGTCATCTGAAATACTCAAGGTGGACCACTTATTTACTGCGTGTGATGTTTCGTGCTTATCTGATTCTTTCGCGCTGTGTCCAAGAAAACCGCAATTTCCCCTTTATTTTTCAATGTGCAGAGTCAAACAAGGAGGCAGCCACTATGGAGCTTCTCACAGACAAGCAAAATAGTTCTTCGCGCTTATGCAGAGTTAAAGAAAGAGGTAAGCACTACACACACACAAAAAAAAAGGAAATGAGCGGTGCAGTTGTGTATTTGAGACGACTTACCGTTGTTTCTGAGCAGATTCTGCTGCGACGCGCTTTTTTCAATGTTCGTCACGTGATGTTCCGGTCTGGCGCGATACAGCGGCGACATTTCCTGCGCTCTCGGCGCGCTCCGTTTCGGTATCGCCTCGATCGGGGCCTTGAATTTATATGATTATTATCACAAACTACGTGTGTTTCTTGAGATTGCTAAAGAATTTATATGCCACAAATTCGGACGTCCTACAACTTCTTCATATAAACAAATGCCCTCAAGTTAATAATTAAAAATAATTAACAAGTCCGTGTTGATTAAATATTTCAATAGAACTTTAGGTGCGGCAAAGTATTTCCGCCTCGACGTAGATTTAGGTGTGAAGACGACAGGCGCCTGACTTTCATATTCTTATCAAGAACAAAAAAATCTGTATTGTCTGAAAAGATGTCCTATATAAACCGTACAGGCAGCACCCAATTGCATATACCATCAAATAGGCAAACAGCTGAATATAGGACAGGCACAAGCGTCTTCGAGCAATGCACAGTCAGCGTTGCCTTGCGCCAGGGGCAGAATTGAAAACATCAGTTTAGTGAGTCGGAGCAAAATAAGCTGTATCATGATAAGTATCAATCGGGATTGCGAGCCTATAAGTCGTGTTTTGATAGGACTCGGGCGACCAAGCTGTTATCTCTCGCGGCACATTTGACTTTTCACGATGCTTTGTGCGTATCTCTACGCGTAGTTATCATCTCATTTATTTTGAGCTTGGTCGTAATGCACTGAGATTGGTCTGCAATAAGGACGACATGTGCGAGAAAGTGGCTTGCAATCCTCAGCTCAGGCTACGATGTTAATGTTTGTCCTATAAGTTTATCCTATAAGCACTGTTGGGAGGAAAGCGAAAAATAATTGATTCGTGCTAAATGTTCTAGTACCATATTGCAGCATGATACCTCACCGGCCTCTGTCAAAGCAATAATACTTTCATTAAAATTTTGTCTGATCTGTCTCAAAATAACGGCTATCAATAAGGCTTCTGCGTCTGTAGTAATGGAACGGCCACGTAAAAGAAGGGCAAATACTAAGCCAGGAAATGGCTCATTGCACATTGTGACAGACTTTCCTGGCTAAAGAAGGCGGCCAGATTGTCCACGAATTGTTCCTTGACTAAATTATGAGGTCCATGCATACCTAAACCAGATATGATTATGAAGCACGCCGCAGTAGTGGCCTACGGTATAATTTTGACCCCTGGAATCTTCAACTGCTTCTGTATTGATGTTCGCGGTCGTTCTTTTATTCCCTCTCATTGACATGCGGCAGTCGTGCCCATTAATGCAACCCGCGTTTTCATGCTTAGCAACGACACGCCATTAACCGTTGCGTCACCAGTGAGTGATCTTTCGAATAAAGGCGTAAGAAGAAATGCGCTCCTGAGAGCTGCCGAGGAAGCTCCATATCACCAAGCCATAAATTCTTTTAGGTTTATCGTGCATATATTTTTTTTCCTGGAGTAATTGGCAGGTGGTCGTAAACGTTCGCCGCCATAACAACATTCCTCTGTTTACGTCCACTCTGATGTAAAGTTTGACCCGAGGCGATTATGTCGTTTTGTCGCCACTTACAGAAATAAGCTTCTTCGTATGGAACAATTCCTTTATCTTGGAAAGGAAACAGGTGCAGGCTAGCAAAGTCCGCTCAAACAATCTCGCTATCACGTCGCCTTCTTCTTAAGACCATGTTTTGAGAAGAACACGAATGTCTGCACTTGCACTCAAAGAAAGGATGTGTGTCAAGGACAGGCAGCCCAGCGTATAAGACGCTGATAAGTACTCTCCAGCAGGCTTCGCCGCTGCTGTATTTTCCCCCCTTGTAACGCGAATCTCGCGCAGCACTACAACTCTGTCTCCGTGTGATTCTTAAAACAAAAATAATTAAAACATATTTGAAAGCTAAAACAACAAACATAAAACGACGCCCGAGACGTTAAAGTTTTCCTTCTGCTGTCAGAAAGAATTCGACGACTCTCCGCGGCTGGCATGAGCGTTATGAAGCCCGTCGTCCCACTCTCGCAGCCCCCTGTGACAAGCAGAGCGGCACGGTTGACTTTGGGGGGGAGAAAATGAAACGAGGCGTCCGGCATTTGCTCGGCTCTTCGCCTGCCGGCGTTTGCTCTCTCGCAGCCTAGTCAAATTTGCTTTATTCGCGAGCGCGCATGCCTGTCGGCAGAACGTCTCACTCTGGCCGCTTCTATTTCGGGTTGGTCGTATCAAGCTGAACTCCGTGAAACAGGGTTTGCGTCGGCGGCAGACATCCGTTCAAGCAGGCGCAGTTTAGTTGCTTTTTTGTACATGCGCTCAGACATCTTCTTTCTTTGTCTCTTCTTTACACTGTGCACAGCGTATTCAGTGCCCTGACCTGGCCTATAGCGAAGAAAGGCGAATGGCGTGCTCTGTTTGAGCTAGCGTGGTACAGCGCAGAGGTGGGGACGCTGCTTGGTTAATTGGTTGGTAAACTGCCACCGGATTCTCACCGTCCTTTTCGGAAGCCACTGCGAGTGCAAGGCGCTATTCTTAGTCATTCCAGCTTGTAGCGATAGGTTTAAAAACACAAAAAGACGATACAGGACTCGAGGATGCAAGCAAGAGGCATGTGTAATTTTCTTTTTTAATGACGAGCTCGCTTCCGTCACAAGCTATACATCCAACAGAGCAAGAACCAGAAGTGCAGTACTGCTGTCTATATGCACAGTACAGCGAAATTTCACCACAATGAAGAGCAAAATCCAAGAGAAGAATAATATCGTTCTTCAACCTCCCCACAGTCTCCTACCCCCCCCCCCCCCACCCAAGAAAAAAAAGAAAACAGAACACTGGAGATCCTCAGCCCCATGACGCATAAGCAGATTTTGAATGCTTCCGACTGCGACAACCGCTAACTGCTTTTAACTTGGGTTGCCTTCTGCGTTCAGCCTTTCTATTACACCGACGACCGCTTCTGTAGTCATCCACGTCACTGTGTCCTCTTCAGGCGGCCTTATGGAGTAGGATTTGACCATCGTCACATGCCATTTTTTTTTTTTTTTTTATAATAATAATAATACTTTATTAACATTTGGCACAGTAACAATGTGATACAAAATTGGCCTGCCAAAGCCTCATTGGGCTTGAAGGGCAGAGCCGGCAGACAGCAGACAACAGGAATTCATTTGTCTGTATCAAATTGGCTTTCGTCAATTTCAAAGTTAGTTTACAAACATGGATTAGAAATTTAAAAAGAAAATAAAATCGAATGACTCCGGTTGTGTATCGCAATGGTTTAGTGTAGTATTGTTACCTGCTTACAATGATATCAATGCGAGTTCTGACATAAAGTGTTGTGTCGTCACTGACGACAAAGATTATGACATGTGGGCGGAACATCGCGAAATGGCCCGAAAACGTGGCAAGCCGTGCAAGAACGGCAGGCCATCACACAATATTGCTTCTTAATCTCTCTGTTTTTGACATTACCATGAGTTTTTATCGCATCAGACAAGAGAACACTATTTTTTTGTCAACCTACATGTATGTCCTTGATCTGGCGGTATAAACAGAATACTTAAACAGATAAATAATTTTTCACGTTTGTAATATACCAGTCACTAATACGAACCGACTTGCAAATGAATATGTCCTAGAAGAGTTTTTAGGTCTCAAAGAAATTAAAGCCCCAATCTTGCCTGTATGCAGAAATTTTTATTCGCACTATGCGTAGAAACAACGCAGTATTCTATTGATTTACCTTTACCATTAGCTGATCATTTACGGACCGCTCCATTCTCACCGGAGCCTTCTTACAGTATGCAAAACGGCGCGCAGCGGAAACACTGTAGTGGTGTGCGCACAACGCTCATTCAGGCAGCGGAAGGCGCTAACGTTATCCTCGTTCCGCTGTGGAGCTTACTCAGTGGCACGTGAGGGTGCCTGCACATGAGGAGAGGGAGTGGGGGGCGGGGGGGGGGGGGCTTATTCCTCGTTGTGCAGGTAAGCGAGACAATCTGACTGCGTGTCACTGGCGTTCTTGGCAGACGCGCTTATAGAAGATCCGAGAGTAATGCAGTTCTATGCTGCTTCCGAACGCGTGAAAGTTCATTGGAGGCCGACCGCAGGCGATGTTCAGATTAAAACGCCTATTTAGTTCTTCGCGTAGACGTTCTTCTTGGGCAACATGACGGTGTGTTAAAGCACAATTCTCCGTCATTATGCTCGCTAAAACAGTGTCAGCGGGATAAGAGATCTGCACATAAAAAAAAAAACAAGTTAGCGTAGCTTGCAATGGACACGCAATGCGGAAGAGACAGCGGAGCTGATGGGCCCCTAGGTTGTCCTGGCTGTCGCTGCTTTGCTCAGTGTTACAAATTTTCTTTTAAATGTGAAGCATTTCTTAGCGAACCTTTGGCACTTTGAGGTTTTCTATCTATCTATCTATCATCTATCTATCTATCTATCTACTCTATCTATCTATCTATCTATCTATCTATCTATATATCTATCTATCTATCTATCTATCTATCTATCTATCTATCTATCTATCTATCTATCTATCTATCATCTATCTATCTAGCCGCGTACGTCTGGGTGCTCTCATGATCGCCTCCTTAACTTTCGTGTAGACCAAAATTTACACGGTAGGGTAAGAGGATTTGACGAATACGACTGTCGGGTCATCACATGAATAACGTGAAAATCCTGTCGCGTACGTCGTCAAACCCTTTCCTCCTGACACGTGTGGCATATACCCCTTTACAAAGGGCCGCGGTGCATGGGTATGCGCCCCAGGTGATTGACAGTTTATATCTACTCAGGAACGGCGAGAACAGACTTTGGTAATTGAAATGCGAGAGCGTTAAGAAAAACCGACATCGGCAGCGTGACCCGATGAATACAACGATAAAAGTTAGGATCCCAACAGGAATCAAACCCAAGCATTCTGCGTCGCAATCAGGTGTTTCTACGACAGAGCCACGCCAGGTCTATAAACTGATTGGAAAAACAGCCTATACAGCGTAAAGGCGGTATACAACGTCAATTGTGGTTGTGGCGCGGGCTATCTAATTTCACAGGAAAGCAATAAACACTACATATGTACTCCTACGATACAGGCGTCATATCAGATAACGTCTGTGGTTTCCAGTATTCGCTCCGCTTTATAGCAGTCTAATGAACATTACATTTGCATTCCTATGATTCAGCAAGCTACATTGAAGCATTGCTCAACCCCAGAGCAATAGATTAAGGAAACTTACGTATGATATTCATATGATTGTACCATAAAGTGCAATTAGTTTCGATAATACTGACATATGTGCCCCAACGTGGGGGCTGACGTTACGTCGCACCATAAGTTACCCGTTAAACGCCAGTGTTGTCGACGTGCCTGGTAAGCCCACGATGTGCGCGCAGCTACTACACTTACAAAAACCACCTCGTAACGCTTGGATCAAAGCCATAAAATGCAGCAAGAACTCGCTGACTGCTTCACATGAAACCGATTCCCACAAGGCGTGGGAACTGCCGAATTTCTTTGTTCTTCCTTTATTTATTTCTTTTTCTCTCTTCTCTTTGTTTTTGTGCATGTGTTTTTGCCTCTGTTTGTGTCTATTTTTTTCTTTCTCTCTCTCACTATTTCTTTCTCTTTCTCGGTCTTGCTATTTTCTTTCTCTATCTTCCGTTTCTTTATCTCTCCCAGTATTTGTCACACCTCTTTCTTTCTGTCTTCTTCTGTCGCTCTCTATTTGTCTCTGTCTCTCTCTCTGATTCTCTCTCTTCCTCTCCTTTTTCTTTCTGGCTTTCGTTCTCTCTATTTCACTCTTCCTCTTTCTTTCTATGCTATGATTTACTCTCTCCCTTCCTCCTCACCCTCACATCTTTCATCCTCACCCTTATTTCCCTTTCCTACCCCCTTGCTATACTATACTATACAAGACTATGTTATGCTCTACTATCGTGCCTGGATAGCCGAGTGGTTAAGACATCCGCCTTCGGATTGTGGGTACGCGGGTTCGAGTCTCGCCTCGCGAAGAATTTTCCCCCAAGAATTTCCCTCTTTTTTCTTTATTTATCTTTCATTCTCTCTCTCCGTACTCGCTGTCTCACACATCAGTCATTGCATCCCGCGCCGGAGCAATCGGCGCGCGTGCTTTGACAGCGAAGCAATGATTAAGGCGACGACGATGAAGGAGAGGACGAACAGAGCGCGTGCCGGTCTCGCGGAGCAGGTGCGGCGGTGCAGCTGTGGAATTAGCGGTTGCAAGGCAACGCGAGGCATTCCGAGGGGTTTTTTGTACACACCAAAGTTTTTGCGGCCGTCTTAAAATCTAGGCTCGCACATCGCATCTGACCACGGCATCATTTGGTGCCCGGCACATACGGGTGTTCCCGGGAATGAACGGGCCGACCGACTCGCTCGCGCAAGTACATACCGAGCGACGGACGCCCCTGTCGACGAAACCATAGCCCCTGACAACGACGAGCGACCGAGCGGTTGAGCCCACATCCTCGAAGCTCAACGGCTCGAGCGACGCACTATGGCACCACCTCACCCGAATCTGAACAGAGAGCAATCGAGAGACTGACGCCGACTGCAGACGAACACGTACCCCAACCTACACACACTTTCTAAGATACACCCCTCCGAATATCGAGATGAATGCCCCTGGTGCGGAGGGATGCCAACACTGACACACATTACATACAGCTGTAACTCTACGCTCATAAAAACACACACATTACCACACTGGTCGTGGGAGGCGCGACTCTCGGATCAGGCCTTGGGAAGCCAACTGGCAACCATGGACCAGGCCCGGCGAGCTGCAATAGCCAGTGGGGGACGAGGGGCCCCACCCACTTTAGGTGCTAATAGGAATAGTTAATAAACGTTTATTCTCTCTCTCTCTTCGCTGTTGAAACATTACGTCTGTAGCATCACACATGGGGTACAACCACAATCGACGATGCGCCATGAATCATGCGGCTGATAAAAAACACTTTGTAAAGCATTCATGGCATTGTTGACAACAAGGACATTGCAACAATAATCTTGAAGCGAATGGCTTTCTTGAGGTCCTTCTTATAAATTTTTATGTTCTGTGGTGGTCATACTTTCGCAGCCGCTACAAAAGCACTCATGCGAAGAACCCGTGCTGACACGCAACCGAGTGGTGGGGCGCGTTTGTTCCCGAATGCCAACTGTATTAGGGTTATTTAGCCGTGCCGGGTGGCCATAAGGTAAGTAAGCAAATACCGTACCGTCATGGTGGGCACGTTGCTATGTTAACCTGCAATAGCTGTACTAACCGCCATAATATTCTCATGTTACCCTGTGCATCGATCATACAGCACAGAAAAGCAAACCCCTGTGACGTCACATGCCGCACTGTATTGCTTCACTCAAGGCATCACTTGTAGACTAAATTTTGGCTGCCGAGCTCAGTAACGTTTCAGTCACCGGGACCATCAAAACAACTCATTGAGCCTGAGAACCAAACAACTTTTAAGGCAGCAAGGGTTTCACCATGCCGGCGACCTAGATGATTGCTTGCTCAAATAATAAATAAAAAAAAACACCAGTCCGAAAGTTTTACACCTACACAGCGCCCATACGCCATGTTGCGAACACAATCGAGGACGTTTAATATTTGGAAAATTTTGAATTTTGCGCTCCACAGTAGGGCGCAAATCGTAGGGCTTCCATAGCTGTGCAAAGGGACCGCAACACTGCTTGGCTTCGCGGTCTTTTAAACTTTGTTATGATTTGTAGCAATAGAAAAATATGACTAGATTGAGCGAGATCTCAGAATTTGATGTAACGACCGCAATTTAGTGTCGCCCTGATTACCTGCAAAATGATAAGTTAATATGTGTGATCGTCTCTATGTGTGATCACTGTGGGACCATGGCACCTCAATTCCCTGAAATCCTTTCAGTGTAGGTGCCATTTTGTGGTTCAAGCACATCGCAAAGTGCACTTGGCATCGTCCTAAACATGATAAGCATTAAATATCTTGTGAATACAGCGTTTTAGCGACATCGTCTCGCAAAGCGTTGACGATTTCGCACTCTTGTGACACCGCAAACATGCGCTATTATATACATAGGTCACTCAGCGGTAAACAAGAACAAGGCTCTAACTTCTAAGCAATGCACTTTTATAACGTCACACTTATTGTAAGTGTATAATTGCGCGACTGCCTTTCATCGGTTACACGACAAGCTTTAGCTGGGCTAAGGATGGCCTCTTCTTGTAATGTCCTGGTCCCAATATGTAGAAATAGTTCTCCTCTCAAGTGAAGCCTGACACTTCGGTAAATAAATGGTCCGCTAAAAGGAACAGAAAATGAAATATAGAATTACATGAGAATCATGCATCACACAGATGTGATAACACTGAGTTGCCGGTGGCTTTCTTAACTTGGGACGAAATTAATACAAAAACACCCGCGTGTTTACATTCAGGTACACGTTAAGGAACCCCCAGGTGGTCAAATTTAATCCGGACGGCGTGCCTCACAATGATAGGGCCAAATGAGCTTCTTGTTCTATTTTTATGTAACCGACCCGTTACACGTGTAATCACTGCCCTGCCCACACCGCACTGGAATGTCTAGGAACATTCATGATTATTGTGGATTGTTCTGATGAGCTTGAGCACACAACGCGAACAATACAGCTTATTCTGGAACTAACGAGGGAACCAACGATCAGGCTAGAACCTTCCACGCTACATTAAATGCCGACGTGCCTTACCGCTGATCAGATTACCGACGACTGTGCTTGCCGCTTTCCCTGCACTTTAAGTGCTGCTTCTTTTACTGGGCACAAGTTTGCCCAATAAAGCGTTCCATATTCACGAGACAACATCATGATTTTGGCACGCAAAGACCAGCGCACCCTACATTTTTTCAATGCTAGCCAGATGCGCCCGATCCAGCCGTTTACCACCCTCTCCTGTCGTCGTTTTCTACTCTCCCCCGTTTCCTATTTGCCAGTCGCTTGCCGCGTTTTTCTGGCTTATTTGCAATTTTTCCAGCCAATAGTTATTTTAGTGATCATCACGTTCACCAACAGCGCGCTTGTCGTTCACTAATAACGTATTTGTCGATTACTTTCAGTAGTTGAGTGTTGAAGTCAAACATGCGCAGGGGGAATCAACAAGTAACATTAATAATGCACCGGCAAACGTGCATTCAGCCGAATGGAGGCTACCCTGGAGACAGTGTTAAAAAGTAAATAAGCGCTTTCGTTCATGGTTGCGAATATTTTCGTTGTATAAAATGATTACTAGTGATTTTCTGAACTCCCCTTCGTAATTCAGTGACATTTTTATTATAATTAAAATAATTTCACGAATGGAAAGGTTAATTAAATTTCCGCTTCTTTTGAGCCTATTCGCGAAAGCCACGCCGCTTTTTTTTGAGCTTCTTTTGTGATGATTATTCGCTTGTTACCTCGGTAGCATCTGTCAGCTCTGTGTGCAGGCTACCAACGGGGGACGCGTCACTGCGACCCTGCTGCATGCGCTGCCTTTATGATGTGCCACACGAGCGCTGTGACGCGGCGGCGGCATTGCTTCGAGCCACAAAGGAAGAAGCACGAAGGAAGAAATCTGACAGACTCATGATACAGGAGAGGGACGGCGCGTATACCGCATCTCTATGGGAACGCGCTCAGACGCACGTGTGACGCAAGCATTCGTACCCTTTGGGTCGCGTGGCACCATGACCACTACGTGAACTAATGCAGACCAATGGTTCCCATTGAGGAACGAGCGTTTGCACTGGCATTGAAAAATATAGAAGAGGCGCTGCAAAGACGCTGCTTTTTTTTGCATTATAAGTTGACCTTTTGCGTAGCGTTGTTATAGGTTGATAGAGGGTACCGAACAATGTTCGCTTGAAGAAAACATAGTTTTGTCCTGTAAAATAATCGCACCTTTGTTGCATCTCTGTCATGCAGGTAATCATACGAAGGAAGCTCTGTGCTGAATTGCTACAGTTTTATACTGTTACTGGAATAAAATCAAGCGCGTACATGCGTGTGAATAATCTCCACAGTGTTAAAAAGCTGTCTGCCGCGTAGCTTTCCTTACTAAACTTATCGACTGCCCTACAATTCATAGAGTATTGAAAAAAAAAAGAAAAACAAGTGGATGTGTGTGCACACAGTGCAAAAAGTGCTATTGGAAGTCATCGCGCAGGAATACACGGTTTCTTGTTGTTATTTGGAAGCGAGATGAGCAAAAATTAAATGCCTATTTATTTCGGTTGCGCCACAGCAGTGCTAGCGTCGTGTGCAGAACACAAGCGAAACACATGCAAATAAGACAACAAAAAACTTCAAGTAAAGTGCGTTTTAGCACTATAAATAATACACTTGCACTATATTGCACTATACTGACACTGTATGTTCTATTCATGCACAATATTTGAAGTTGTTTTAGCGTAAAAAATTGAAGCATTGAGTTCGCGCATGCAAAAACTTTGTGACGAAAACAGATATCGCAGTTCTGTACTCTCATGTGGACTTTATGCATAAAATTGCTCATGTGAAATTATTACAATGGTTACAAGGATACAGCAAAAACTACGACTCAAAAATTAAAATTATTTATTTGAGAACGGTGTATATAAGGCATCATTTTTTCCCCCTTCAGATGTAATTTTACGCGCAGCTTAGAGAATTGGGATCTCGTATCTTCTTTTCCTCAGTTACAAAGCTGTCAACTTGATACATCGCTTCCTTTTTGAATTTGAAAATGTTAAACAATTTTTTAAAAATCAATTCAGCACCTAAAATATGCTTTCTGTAGTGGAAAACTTTGAGTTTCTTTTAAATGCAAAAAAATTACCTAGTTTTGCTGTTCTTGACAAATAAAAAACGATTTTTCTATTGCAGTGCATGACTTTGATAGGAGCACTCGATCTACGCTTCCTCATAATCCCCATTAGCGAATAAACGCACTGAATCAAGAATATGTAGGTCTAAGTCCAAACCTCATTTTTCATCGCAAAGTGGTGCCGTACACGGCGGCGATTGTTCTTAGTAGGGTCCACCTAACGTCCTTAACACTTGAGAAACAGCACCACGTCTGTGTTTTCTTCGAGCTCATATTGTGTCCTCTTCATTTTGAAGCCCCTTACAAATACGTTAAGTCAAGCATCTCAAAACCATTTCACAATATCAGTTTCATTCACAAATTTCAAAGGAATCGGTAAAAAGTACTGTAAAGCCTATGTGACAGGTGTATTCGCGCCGTAACACATTGAGGACTACGCGTCAGTTATTTGCCGTCAGCTTTTTTATCAGTCTATGTGGTTGGACGCCCCGAACAAAAGGCATTGTCCTTTAATGAGCAATACGTGGTGAAGGTATATTCTGCCATCTCTTATGAATGCTACATCAAAGCGGCATTACGTGTAAGACAGTAGCGAACATTTTTATTGCCTTTTTTTCTTTCTCGTGTAACGATGTCATGTATACAATGTATAACTATAGAAAAAACTGACGAAGCTTGCACTAAGCTACGCAAGCCTTGAAATAGCAAAACTAGACAATTTTGAAGACTAATCTGGTTGCTTCTGGGTTGTTTCTAGGCCTTAGCTAGGTGATGCAGGTTATTTCTAGGTTGCTTCTAGGTCGTTGCTAGGCTTTAGCTAGGTGACGCTAGGTTGTTTCTACGTTGATTATCAGCGCAGAGCGGTTCGAGTTAAACCGCAGACAGTCATAGACACGACACGGGCCCGTCGTCGTTGGCCAAGGCTTTCCATCGCTTCGGGGTCTTCTCGCAGCTGCCATTGCCATTACCGTTCCCCAGTACTCTCTCGTTGTACGTAATTGGTGTCTTCGGCTCGCCGCCGTCGCTTCACAGCCATTTGTTGGGCTAACTGTTGCCTTCTCCATTTTTTAGTGGAAGTTGTGAGTAGTGGGATGTACCCAATTTGTGTGGTACATATGCGTTTATGATGATGAGTTTTTTGTGATAGGCCGTTGGGCTTACTGTTGCCTTCTTCATTCTTAGGGATCAGTGGTGAGTAGTGGGATTTACCCAATTTCTGTGCCACATACCCTTTTATAATGGGGATAGTTTTTTGTGATAGGCCTCACAGTGGCTCATACCGATAGGTATGAAGATTGATTGATTGATTGATTGATTGACTGATATTTTATTTGATTGATTGATTGATTGATTGATTGATTGATTGATTGATTGATTGATTGATTGATTGATTGATTGATTGATTGATTGTGCTTAAAAAACAACGTATTGAAAATATGTCGCCAAGAGCGAAAGTATCGAAGAAGTCAGGTAGGACATAGTGGCGCCGGCCTTCATATGGAAAGGTTGTGAACCTCTGAGACGTTATCTACGTCTAATTGCTTACTTCTGAGACAAGATGAAGGTATTAACTACCAAATAAATCCAGTTCAGGCGTTATTCCGGACGAAATTCATAAAAGAAAGTTGCGGCAACACAGATGAAAGCGTGTAAGAGGCAGCAAAATTATGTTGGTTTTGTCGTCGCATTTAGTATTAAATGCCCGAAATGAATAGGGCATTGCAGCTATCTCGGGGAATCTTTAAAAAAAAACGCCGTGCGCAATGGGCGAATGCAACCAATTTAGTATTGCCCCGTGCGCTTATTTATTTATTTTGATGTGATCGGGTTTCACCCACACAAAAAAAAATTGAGCAGCTCCGCACTAGTGGTGCGAAGACTGAGGCAGCAGCGAAGCTAGCTTGCACTAGTTGTGCAAGGCTGGAAGCAAAAGCGGAGCGAGTGCTCGGACTCGGAGGAAAAAGCTGCCCACCCAAGCCCGTGTCTCTTCCTCGCTTAAACGACATGGCTTTGGCGGGAACATGTTGCGTGACTAGTTTTACGTGATTTCTTCGGGAAAAATGTCACGTGATTAGTGGCACGTAATTTTACGTCACGCGACTAGTGTTACGCGATCTTGGCGGGAACATGTCAGGTGTCTAGTGTTACGTGATTTTGATGGGAACATATCACACGACTAGTGTTACGTGATTTTGGTGGGACCATATCACGTGACTAGTGTTACGTAACGGGTTTTACGTGACGTCCCTCTCCTCTTTCTTTCCCGTCTTTCTCTCTCTCTATTTCTCACTTCCTCTTTCTTTCTATCTCTTTATCTCTCTCTCTCTTTCTTTCTTTCTCCGTCTTTTGCATCCCACGCAGCAGAAATCGCCGCAGCCGGAGCGCGCGCGCCGGGCGCACGTGTTACGGAAGATGAAGAAGACAACGAGGAGAGCCTGCGCCGGCAAGATGATGATTGTTTATTACAACACCAGACAAACTACGGCCACCGCTTTTTACAGGCCATGCCGCAATGACTAGGAAACATCTCGATTGTTTCGGAC
>NW_023615170.1:0-73225 GCF_013339695.2 Rhipicephalus sanguineus | reverse complement strand
TTTGTAAGCAGAAAGGGTTATATAGATAGAGAAAAAAATTAAAAAAAAGGTAAGCATAAACAAGCAGGTTCCAGCTAGTACAGATGTGACGCAGGCACCAAAGTGTCGTTTATGCGAATGTAATTGGTAACCGCGTGGAAACGAACAGCTTGACGACATGAATTTATCCCGTTTGATTGCGGTAACAATTACACCGATCTTATAGGTGAAGTTCGACCCTTGAGTCCACCAGCGCAGGAGTTTCGCAAGTAGTGTGGAAACTGCCCGCTGGCGTGATGGGTGTCGACACCCTGCCTCGTTTGTCTTCACAGCTGGCCGATGCAAAGCAGCCGTTTAACGTGACTCAGCGCGCTTCGCATATTTCCTGCGGGCAAGAAGAGCTAAGAAGTTATCTCTGCTTGTCTGGCATGCTACGAGGCCGTGTTATGACAGCTGTATGGCCCACATACCACAGTAACGGAGAAAGCAAAAGCACGCACACCACCACCCGCTGGGACGAGTCGCTGATCACGTGTCATAAATTGCTACGAACGGGGAAAAGCGAACAAAACATTTTGAAAGTAGTGCATTGTAAAGTAAATTAAAATAACTTCAACAAGGTGTAGTGAATGTGGAAAAAATGATAATGGCGACGTGCTGTATAGGAAGGCCACAGTTAGGATAAAGGTTCCCCTGCCCTCAAGATGTAAGCCGTGCTTTGAGTGCAACCAGCTTGCCGCGTCACTGGGTGAGCGAAATGCGACAGAGTATACAAATTTCTGCCATATGCTTTTGTATTAATTTTAAAGTTGAATATGTTTCGTTTGCCACCGTCAACCTTCACAACTGTTTCTCCATTCATACCAGACAATGCAAGGAATGCGGTGCAATGAAAAACTTGGCGGGTAAAATTTTAGTTCCAGGACCACTTCTAGTTAACTTTCGGCAGTGTAATCCTGGGCGCTGACTGGCGTCAACGGTTTCCTTTGGAGCTTACGCATCATCGAAGCTTGATACCTTCAACCCGTGTTGGGCGCTCCTCGTCATGACTGCTGTGAGACGCCTGGTAGCTGTGTTATGACTGCCACCGGTGGCACGTCGTCTCTCATAGTTGGCGGCGGCGCTGACTTCCCACGCGACTCGAGACACCTTGCTGCTTTCGAGAAACTGGATCTCCGGGCGGGGAGCACCACACAAAGAGAAGAGAAAGGTGCAAGTTCAGATGAACAGCGGGGCGACGCCAAACTGGCGCTGCCTTCACCATGGACCACTGTGGCTTGTTTGGGATGTTACGGCGCCGCACGGGCTCATGTGTTTTGACAAGAGCAATTATAGGTTGCCGTAAACCCTTTCCTGCCCTTCTGGAGAGAGGCAGTCGGAGGAACTCGGACGATCTCCCTTCTTCCAGCTTGACCCCCACGTGAGTGCCATTGACAGCTGGACTTTGCTGCATCAACCAGTGCAACGACCATCTGCGACAATCTTGTTGTATTGGCTGGTGTCTTTGTGAGTGGTGTCTTGGTGTGATGATTACAATTCAAGACGAGGAGCCAGCCTGTGGTGTTATAACGCCGGTTGCTGAGTGAGACAAGACGCTCTGAGCCCTGGGTTAATGGCTCATCCAGTCACTCGTAGCTGAACTCTTTAATCTTACCTGTTCACTATCTAAATAAGTTTGCAAAAAGTGCCATTAAACGTGTTTGTTTTCGTTTTCCAACTTGTGAGCATCAATTCCTCAACCCGAAGGCTCTGTCATGCTGCCAAATGGAGGTCTGGTCCAAGGAAACCTTGACGCCACAACAGCTGCTACTGGTGCGGTATGCAACTTTTGAGGCTGTAAAGAGACATAGACCCTTCTGTGTACCTGCCGATTCTTCAAAACACAGCATGTGCTCTAAGAGTTAAACCTGCTGCCTTGACGGAAGTCCAGTTTTGAGAGAAAAGATCCAGGGACTTGGGCCCATGCGTTCTTACATGGACAAGGACATAAAATCCCTATTTTGCTTGCTGAAGTCAACTGGGTTTCACGAAAGTTGCTGTACTGATAGCATGTGTAAGTGTTCTATGTGTACATATTGTGTCATTTTTTCATGCTTTTCCTTGTTCCTATCTATCTAATTCCCCTTTCTTCCTCCCCACGTTTAGGGTAGGCAACCAAGCCCGCGCTTGGTTAACCTCTTTGGCTTTCCCCT
The DNA here is from genome assembly GCF_013339695.2 of Rhipicephalus sanguineus. Taxonomy (NCBI): domain Eukaryota; kingdom Metazoa; phylum Arthropoda; class Arachnida; order Ixodida; family Ixodidae; genus Rhipicephalus; species Rhipicephalus sanguineus. The sequence continues at coordinate 71,054 of NW_023615170.1, read as the reverse complement.
TCGTTTCTCTCTCTGTGGTAGCTGCTGGGCACTACTTCTCCTCCTCAGCAGGGCTAACCTAGGGCACTGCGTGGCGTATTATTAGAACATTATATGAGGGGTTCAAGCCCCACACGAGACCTTGCCATCGCTTTCACTGTTTCGTAATTCGTTCCAAACTTCTATATTCTTGAATCGCTGGGATATTCGAGCGCCTAGGTTCCATAGCTGGTGTCCGAAACTCACATGACATTTCTTCAGGGAGCTTCCGTCATTCCGCAGTTTTTTTATCACGGCCCTAATAAGATGGCGCAAGTGAGTGTTTTTTAGAGTTTGCGAGAATCCACGCATTTGGCACTGCAATTTTTGTTTCCGCGACAATAGGTATGCTTTTTCCTTATATTCCAGGTATGTAATTTCTAGGCGTTCATTACTGCATAATATTGGCCCGCTGCCGAATCTTAACAGGATTTTCTTTTCATTTTACGTTTTTTACGTGCCATGAATGATTGTCTTGGTAACGATAAATCTGAGGGAGCCGTCACCAACGAAAGGCATGGATCGGGTCGGCACTAGAGGTGCATACAAGGGGCGCTATGTTAATGACAAATGGTAGCGAACACAGCGCACACGTCACGAGGATAGACGAAGGAACAGCGCCTGTTCTTCGTGTTCCTTCGTCTGTCTTCGTGAAGCGAGCGCTGCTTTTGCCTTGTGACGACCAACCAATATCTGGAGACGTGTTCTTTTATAAGGAGTCAATCAACTAGTCACCGTTTGCGCTTTATTCATTATACGCTAACGTTTCCGTTGCACATCCTATCTGCAATGCGCAGGACATAATCGCGTTCAACGACCTGCGTATGAACGACCTGCCGTTTCCCATCATATCGGACGAGAAACGGGAGCTGGCCGTGCAACTGGGCATGCTGGACCCCATCGACAAGGACGCCGAGGGCATTCCTCTCACCTGCAGGGCGGTACGTGCGCACGCCTGTCTCAAATACAAAGCTCCTCGCTTAGGAAGGTTTCACTGCGCTTGAAATGCGGGTGTATTTTGCACGCGTCGCAATCGTACAACCTATGAAGTGCTCTGTTTGATTGTCCTATACGATTTTCGCGCGTTAGCGGTGCCATGAACACAACGTGCGACCATCTCGTTCGAAAAAGAAATATTCTCATTGAAAGAACCTTTCGCAGAGGTTGTTCAACTCGACGAAAGGGCGCTATAATAGTGAAGCTTAGTACTGCGCAGCCTGCAACTTTGCCGTATTGCATTTTACTGTACCTAACTGAAAATGCGACGTCATGTGACTGTAACTGAAACACACGTCCACTTGTGTCGCTTTTCTTGCATTACAAATATTGCACCGCGGTTTTATTGTCACGAAAGGGAAAAAGAAACGTGTAGGTTCTCAACTTGAAAGATAATGAGTCATGTTTCTTAGCGCTGCTTTCTGCATCGTTGCTCGTAAACAGCTTTCGTGGAAACGAGACGCGTTGAGATTGGCTGGTCAAATCAACTGCTTTATTATTCCAGGGAAGCCTAGATAACAGCAGAACGGGCATAAAGGTGCGCTTCTCCGATGGCACACCAATTCGCGGTGGCAAATACCGTTTGGGTGTATGTCATGCTCGCTGATATATGAAAGAAAGAAAGACCTATGTGTTCCCAGTAAACGTCGTAAAAAATGTTGTTCAGGACACGTTGTCAACGCTAAAAGTTTCATGCCGAACGCCAGTACAGACGAATACGTTTTAAGAGTATGTGGGAAATACATCGGCGCTTCCGCGAAAAATTTTGCACATGCAAATTGACTGAAGATAATTAGAACATCAACAGCTTGACCCCGCCTTTTTGAGAGCGCATTACTCGGAGCTGATGCCTGCTGGGCACGAAATTACAAGCAAATCTTTTTTTTTTTACAGCATCCTGCACGACCTAAATTTTTCTCACTTGTACTTCAAAATTTTATATAAAATAGAACTAGACGTTATCAGCTATGATGCCACCAAGTAGTCCTTATATTGCGTCCATGCCTGCATCCATCGCCATCAGAGTTATAAATATATCTGTCGTTTTTCATTCAAAAGACCTTTTATTGCGCTGTCAAAAGGAGCGGCAATTTTGCACCGGGTGCATTTGAGATCTTGCACATGAACCTGTTAGGAAACTGAAAAAGGCTATACAGGTTGAGTGGACGTCTTCCTATAGCGCAGGTGGATCTGCGTCGCTGAGTGGCTTCGGAGTCCCGCGCACTGCTTTTTAACAAGGAATACACCTGTGGAGTACTCAACACGACTCGTTTCGATGAAACCTGTTTACGAACCACGACGCAGAAAGCTACACTGAGAAACATGACGCATTGTCTTTGAACTTGGGAGCCTGCACGTCTAGGTATCTACACTTTCGTGACAATGAAACAGCGTGTATTATTGGTAATATTTGTAAGATACATGGCTGGACGTCTAAAAAGAAAACAACGCACAGTACGCAGGGAAAGAATCCATAAGAGATGGCTCCGGATCGCCTTTCTTCATTATTATTTTTTCTAAAGCACGCTATAATATCACCTTTGCATTATACCGGCATCGGAATGCAACAGTTGTGTGCGGATCTGAAAAGCGCGACCTCGCACGTAATAGCAGAACGTCATATAGCCAGACTGACTGTGGCGGGTGGCAGTGTTTCTTTAGAAATTCGAAACCCGCCGTGGTGGCATAGCACCTATAATGTTGTGCTGTGAAACACGAGGATGCGGGATGCATTGCCGGCCACGGCGAGCGCTCGCAAATGGGTTCGAAATGGAAATCGGCCGCCGCCTACTCCGGTGATCAAAACGGCCGTTGATCAAAATTATCTGGAGTCCCCCACTATGCTGCGCCTCTTAGTCACACGCTGGTTTTCGCACGTGAAAGCTCATCTATTTTTTAATGAAAAATCACATTACGCATCGCTGAAGTTTTCAGACTACAGCAGTATTACAGTATCCGGTAGCCAGCATACTATATCACATAGGGACGTGGAGCCAGACCGATGTGGTACATGTAGTATAGCTTTCTGTTTTCCAAGCTTTTTTAACGCGCTTAAAATTGCTCTACGGGCTGAGGAATGCTGGAGGGGTCCTCAAGACAACGTAATAGCACTAGAAAATTTAATTACAACTTAGCCACGACCGTGTTATGCATAACTGACTCTTTTTGCGCTTTTTACCCTTAAAGGTGTTCATCATCGCACCCGACAAGAAACTGAAGCTCTCTATGTTGTATCCAGCCACCAGTGGCAGAAACTTTCCGTAAGTATGTGCTCGTATTTTTGCAGCGGAACTCCTTTAATTACATAAAGAAGTTCACATTCGCACGTGTCACATCTACTCGCATACAACTGGGAAAACAAACGCATCACAGGTGACGGGATTGTTCAAGCTCCCCGATTAGACTACTTATATGCATGCTTTGAGAAAATAAAGTTTTCCGCTTTATGTTTTTTATCACTCTGTCTCCTTCTTGTAAGCAAAACAATTAATCTGGTCACGCTGTTGATGAAGTTATGCTGGTGTAATGAAAAAAGGTTGCGCTTACTTGCTACAGTGAGCGGCTTAACATTGACTGAACGGCAAAAAAAAAAAAAAAACACAATGACCGTTTCATCATTTTTAGGTGGTTATGAGCGACACTTCTTTTGCAGAGAATTGTTTCGAGCGGTGGCATCTCTCAAGCTCACCGAAGAGAAGAAGGTGGCTACTCCGGCCAATTGGATGGTGAGCGTGCATGATACTCTTGATGTTAAGGGTGCCTGCAACACATTTTTATCATGGTCCGAAAACGCTGCCGATCGGTAGCCTAGGATTCTGAGAACATGTGAAGCTAATATTATAGCGTAGCACGCGGCATGGAATTTACGATTACCTCTCAAACCCAGCGAGAAATCGCTCTCTCTTCTCTCGACAAATAATGCTATAAACGCAGACGACCGTGCCATAAACCCAAAGTTCACGGACATTGGTTGACTTGAGCATCGTGAGCTCGGGATGCATCGCCGCGGGAAGACACGACGTGCCCGCGCGCTCGCTCGCGATCACACTGAAAGTGTGATCGCGAGCGCGTTCGAAAAAAAAAAAGCAAAAAAGTGCAACTCAAGGTGATGACGCGTGCGTGACGTAACCTCTTTTCCCCGTGCCATCACTCCCTGCTTAGCTTCCAGCGCGCTCGTCGGACGAGAGAAGAGAGAACTTGTGCTCGCAGCGTGCGACAAACCTCTGTAACACCGCTCTCACTTGACGGATTCTAAAATTTTTGCGGTGGTCGATTCGTGAGGCAATATACTCCTTTAATGACTCCATTCGGTGATTACTTGTAAAGTGTTGCAGGAAATTTTTAAAACACAGGGCGTGCAAACATGGACGCAAGAGAGAAGCCGAAGTCTATGGTGTGTTGACTGTTATGTTGCCCACATGTGCGGATTTATCCCTTAATGACCAGGCGTGTTGACTGTTATGTTGCCCATTATGTGCCGATTCGATTCAATGATGACCACAGACATTATCAGAGACATTAATAATAACCTTTCGGACATATTCTTTTACGTTACGTTGTTTGATATACCGCGTGTTCAAAGTTCAGCTTTATGGTTTTCTTAAAATTCAGCGCTACGAAGTACGTAAAAACTACCTTTGCAGATAAGTTATGCATCCAGGGGGGCACAAAGTGGGACAATAATTATCGCTCTCAGCCGTCTAATTAATTAACATTGAATAATTAACCTTTTTAGTGGCTGCAGCAAACGGGCATGTTTGTATTGAAAAGTTGGAGGCCGTCGCGTTTCCACATAGTTCCAGTTGGAAGAATTCTTCTAGCTTGTCTGTGACCCGAGTTATCCCGCTGCAAATATTAATTGCGGTTTGCATGATTACTCATGGAAAGCGGTGGGGATCAGCGCAATCTTCCGCCCTTATGTGACGAGCAGTTATTGCTTGCTATCGCCAGCCAGCAGCAAAAGGGCAACCGTTATCATCTTTGCCTATTCCTTCAAACCGTTGTCAGGTTAAACACCGCTCGCAAGTGCCGCGGCACATCGGGGAGGAGCTTTGCGCCAGTGCTCACTGCCTTGCATGCGTAATCATGCAAACCGCAATTAAACTTTGCAGCGGGATACAACTGCCTCCAACTTTTCAATACAAAAAATATTCAATCTTAGTTAATTAGGTGGCTGACGGCAATATTTAATGTCTCACTTCGTGTCCCCCTGGATACGTAACCTATCTTCAAAGGTAGTTTTCACGTAATTCGCAGTGCTGAATTTTAAGAAAACCGTAAACCTTAATTTTGAACACCCAGTATATGTGCGCGCATATCTATTTGCAGATGTGTGCTTATTTGTTTATTTTCCATGTACTACTGTTTTTATGTTTATTTCTTGTATTATCTGTTCCGTCCACTCAAGAGTTAAGGAGCAGGCGGCGCCTTATTTCTGCGCCAACATCTTTTACTTCATATCAATAAAAAAAAGGTCAAGACATCACAAACGGCGCTTGTGCATGGGGTCTTGACTTCTTTCATGTGTCCGTGTTTGGACGCCATTCTTTTAACATGGATACGTACGTACCAATAGCTCTGTTATTCTAAGATGATTTTGAAGAGTGTACGCGTTTCTTTGCTTGGTGTTTCAAACAAGGAAAACTAGTCATAGTGCGGTAAAGCAGACTTTAACAAGTCTTACTCGAAGGTGATTAAACAGTGACCTCCCCCCCCCCCCCATACACACACCTACACACATATTCTTGATCGGTGGTCATTATTAGTCTTAATCGGCGTGTTGCTCTTTGGGAGCGCACAGTACACACGACCTCCCCATTACAGAATTAAGCGAAATTCATAATGGAGACTGGCAGATTGTCTTTCTGTTGAACAAATGTGCAAACGAGCGAGACGAAGACGAAAGCAAGGAGGATGAACAAGGTGCCTTTCCCACGATCGCTCCGGCCGTGAGGAGGAGGCTTTACTCGAACATCCTCCTTTCCCACTGCGCTCTAACTCTGAGCTAGCGGCGATATGCGTTTGCTTTTGTTGTCGGCTCTATCACTCTCTCTTTTTATGGGTAGGGTGGCTAGCCACCCTATTAACTTGTGCATCTTATTAACCCTATTAAGGGAGAGCTTTTCCGGGCGGACGCCACAGAATCCGGGATCGTAGCCATAGACAGCTTCTCTGCAAAAAGTAATTGATCAAATCATGGTATTCCAAAGTTTGAATTCGCTATATTGAAGAGTCTGCACTGCTTCTTCATATGCCATAATTTTTGCAAGCGCTTGATTTATTTGTTGGCTTTGATTTCCACCTTAATAACTACCTTTCTCTTCCCCTAATGCAGGTTAGCAAGCTGCGTTCATCTATCTATCTATCTATCTATCTATCTATCTATCTATCTATCTATCTATCTATCTATCTATCTATCTATCTATCTATCTATCTATCTATCTATCTATCTATCTATCTATCTATCTATCTATCTATCTATCTATCTATCTATCTATCTATCTATCTATCTATCTATCTATCTATCTATCTATCTATGTAATCATTATTTATTTATTTACTTGTGTGTAATGAATGGCTTCATGATGGGCACGTGGAATGTTTACTTCGGCCATTACGAACGTTCACGCTCAAATTACTTGAAATGTGCTGTTAATCTTGATTCACTTGTTATTTGTTTGTTATTGGAATTGTTCACACGTTTTTATTGCCCGTTATAGTGCAAACTTCTCAACCTTTTACACACTCTGAAATGCGTAATAAATCCGGGTACAACGCAGTTAAGTTTTCTATCCGAGTATTGTAAACATGTAATCCTACGAGATAACATGCATTCTTTGCAACTGTTCCTGAACGTCGCTACTTCCTATTGCTAAGCGCGGTTTACTCTATTCGCAGCCGGGTGAGCCGTGCATGGTGATTCCGAGCGTGAAGGACGAAGAGATCCCGCTGCTGTTCCCCAAGGGTGTCACGTCCTACAATGTGCCATCGGGCAGAAAGTACATCCGCGTCACTCCCCAGCCTGACCCATGACGCGGCTGCGAACGGGCTTCGCATTTCCTGCACCGCAGTCCCCATATTCACAGATATATTCAATTCGCAGATATCAATACATTTCCTAACGCGTAGAAAACTTCATATAACCAGTGCTGTAGTCTGCACACCGTGTATAACTCTACGAGCTTGCTTCAAAAGTATATCCGCACTGCAAGCAAGCAGAAATACATTTGGTTCATGTACCCGGTGCTACACCGGGCGTCACCTATAGCGCTGCCTGCTAGCTTCAGAACTACATGTACATTATATGCAAGCAACCTGGGACTAAATTTCTTACACGCGCGCCCCAACTCTCACAAGAGACAAGAGACCAAGTAACGCTAGTGCAAAGTGACTGATGGTTGCTTAGTGCCTGCGACCTAAATACGCGGTGGGGAAAGAGAGCTCGGCGTGCACTAGGTTGTTTCGCGAAATGAAGTAAAAAACAAAAAAGTCAAAAACGTCAAATGTGCCGTCAAGCTGACTAAAAATACGCTGCGCAATTAAAGCCGCATTGCCCAGAGGTCTGTCTGTTTTCTTACTGCGCTGACTCGGAAGCAAATGAAGGCGCAATATGCAACAACGGCTCTCGCTTGCCCTGACTAGTCAGTGTGACTGCCGTAAGTAAGTAAGTAAGTAAGTAAATAAATAAATAAATAAATACAGAGCGAATATATGTCTGGACTCCTCCCACGCCAAGTCGGTGTTTACTAGCAAAGAAGGAAGAAAAGTTCACTGGTAAACAGCTCATTCCCCTTTTTGGATACCACGGCGAAAAGAATGCGGGGTAGCATTTGTCCGCATGCTAACTCAAAGCTCGCATCGGTTGCACTAACAAAGAAAATGAGCGTTATGGAAGAAGGGAAATATTTCGAGATATATACACCGTGTCGGAAAAGTCCCAAGGGCCAACCGCTATCTTCAGAAACGGGCCAGCTTGCGCTTTGTGGCTACGGTAGCGCACCCTTGTTTTGCAGTTAAGGCAAAATGCGGTGCTGGTAATCCCCGAAAAACAGCGCATATATTTTGCATTCATGGTCACAAGATAATTTTTATTCGAAGAAACATAAGTTGCATGTTAAATAGCTACCAGCATCCCTTAATTCACGGTTACTGTTCGAGAAATGGGTGACGTGCGACAGCAGTTACTTCATGAATTTTCCGCCCGCATAAACGAAATAACCTATAGCATCATTCACAGAGATGCGCGCCCGCGTTGCGACCATCTCTCAGCGCTCGCTAAAACGCGGCAGACTGCTTCAAGGAAAATACACATTAAACGAAAACAGAGAGAGTTCAATTGAGGCGCGAAAAACTATGTACGAAATCCCTCTCAATAAAGACGGAACGAAAAACCCTTGTCTCTTGTTTTGCCGCTTTTGTGCTGTTTACTGATACTGGAGCGGCGACATACGCTCGCCCAAACATTGCGTTGTTCCAAATGAAAAGTCTAACCAAAGTTATCTGTCGAAAGGCGTCAGGCCTGGGCCTCGGGGACACGCCGTTCCCACAGCAGAGGTACTTCTATTGAGTCCACGCGAACTCTCGTTTAAAGCAGCCATGTAAACTTCAACGTCTTTTTTAAAGTGCAATGGAGGATGGCTCGCCCTGAAACAATTTATGCTTATGGATCTCGTGGTCATAGAAAAAGTGCTATTTTTCTGACTGTCTACTACATTTTTTTTTCTTCGTGTCGTTGTGCCTCTTGCGTTGCACTGCAAGGATAGAGTGCTCGGCTGTGTGTTAGCTGCTCTATCGCCTCTTAATTTTTCGGTTGACTCTTTGGCATTGTACTGGCTAGCAATATTGCTGCAGTAGGACTGAGCGGCCTTCACTGTTATATAATGAAGGTACTTAAAAAAATTGCGGGCTCCTACACTAAGTCGCACAAAGCTTGGCACAGCGAAGCACGGGCCTGTGGCTGTCGTACTCGCCGTCGAACGTCACCTCTGGCTTCGAGACGCGCGGCTTCCTCCTGGGAGTACGCAGCCAGGCTCTGCACTACAGAGCTAAGGTTGCGCGCGATGTCTCCGTTCGGCTTAGCTACTGCGCATGGCGGCTTGGCCAGTAGTTGCGGTATCTGGTCGCTACATGATGCGATGCTTGTTTCTTCTTTGTATTTTTTCTCTCTCTCTACTTTCTTCTCTCTCTTTCGTTGATGTTCTCTGTCTCTCTCTCTTTTTTAATGCGAAGAATTTTTTAGCGACCCTTTGGCACTTCGAGCGTTTCTATCTATCTATCTATCTATCTATCTATCTATCTATCTATCTATCTATCTATCTATCTATCTATCTATCTAGCCGCCTACGTCTGAGTGCTCTCATGATCGCCTCCTTAACTTGGTGTAGACCAAAATTGGCATGGGAGGGTAAGACGATTTGGCGATAATGGCTTTAGGGTCATGGCATGATTAACGTGAAAATGCTGTCGCGTATGTCGTCAAACCCTTTCCTCCAGACACGTGTGGCACATACTCATTTACCACGGGCCGCGGTGTACGGGTATGCGCCACAGGTGATTGACAGTTTATATCTACCCAGGAACGGCGAGCACAGACATTAGTAATTGAATTCGAGGGCGTTAAGAAAAAGCGACATCGGCAGCTTTAACCCGGCGAATGCAAAGATCAAATATTACGGTCCCAGCAGGAATCGAACCCAAGCATTCTGCGTGGCAGTAAGATATTCTACCACAGAGCCACGCCAGGTCTAGAAAGTGCTTTGGAAAAACACCCTATGCAGGCGTAATGTCGGTGCAACGCTAATTGTGGTTTTGGTGCTGGCTATCTAATTTTATAACAAAGCAATAAACGCTACATATGCACTCCTATCATGCAGGCGTCATGTCAGGTTAACGTCTGTGGTTCCAGTGTTGGCTCCGCTGTTATAGCAGTCTAATAAACATTACATTTGTATTCCTATATATTCACCAAGCTAAATTCAAGCGTCGCTAGACCCCGGATGAATACGCTAACGAAAGCTACGTATGATATTCACATCATCGCACCGTAAATGCACTTCGTTTCGATAATGCAGACGTATGTGCTCAAATGTGAGTGCTGACGTTACGTCACACCATAAGTTGCCCTATAAACGCTAGTGCTGTCGACGTGCCTGGTAATAATAATAATATCTGGGGTTTAACGTCCCAAAACCACGATATGATTATGAGAGACGCCCTAGTGGGGGGCTCCGGAAATTTCGACCACCTGGGGTTCTTTAACGTGCACCTAAATCTAAGTACACGGGCCTCAAACATTTTCGCCTCCATCGAAAATGCAGCCGCCGCGGCCGGGATTCGATCCCGCGACCTTCGGGTCAGCAGTCGAGCGCCATAACCACTAGACCACCGTGGCGGGGCGACGTGCCTGGTAAGCCCACGATGTGCACCGAACTACTACAATTACAAAAACACGTCGATCCACCTCGTAACGCTTGGCTCAAAAGCCAAACAATTCGGCATAGAACTACTCGCTGACTTCTTCGCATGATACCGATTCCCACAAGGTGTGAGATCGGCTGAATTTTTTTCAGCATTTCTTTCTCTCTATTTCTCTCTTTCTCATTCTGTCTATGCTATGCTTTAATCTCTCCCCCCTTCCTTGCTCTCCTCCTCACCATCACATCTCGCCCCTTCACTCTCACTTCTCTTTCCCACCGCCTTGCTACACTATACTATACAAGGCTATGCTATACTCAGCTAGCGTGCCTGGATAGCCGAGTGGTTAGGACGCTCGCCTTCGGATCCATGGTACGCGAGTTCGGATCGCGTCTCGGAAACAATTCTTTTTCGGCAAGAATTTTTCTCTTTCTCTTTCTTTATATCTTTCTTTCCGTCTCTCTGGTTGGTTGTCTTTTTCTTTCTCTCTCTCTCTCTCTATCCAGGGTGTCTAGCAAACTGCATAAGTCAAATTCCCTGACTTTTCCAGGTTTTCCTTGACCATTTTGGCTAAAATTGCCTGACCAATGCAATGAACGCCATTTTGTAGAAATGGGTCATGAAGCAAATAAGATAGAGCAGAGAACACACAAGATATATATTGCAATTGTCTGCAATTTAAATTGAAATTTAAAATTGCAGGCTGCGACAACTTGTTGTCCTAGTGGAGCACACGTCTTGTCGTAATTTCAATGTCAGATGAGGCTATATTTATTACATTTTTTACAATTCTTCTGCAATAAAATGAGCGAAGGCCCGCTTTGCTAACATAGAGTTGCATGATTTGTTCCAAGGAAAGCCCACCGCATACACGTGAGAGTGCAAAATAATAATAATAATAATAATAATAATAATAATAATAATAATAATAATAATAATAATAATAATAATAATAATAATATAAAATAATATAAAATAATAATTTAAAAAATATAATTAATAAATAAAATTTAGAAAAAAGACTGACGCCACTTTTCTCTGCATCTCCAATGTCTGCATATTTGCCTTTACCTACGATGTATCGAAGCAATTTAGCTGAAAGTGCACCTGAAAAATCTGTGCCTGAAAAAGTATCTTAGTCAGTGTGGACAATGAGATACGATCGTAAAATTGCACAAGAACCAAAGTTCAAGGAGGCATCGCTTGTACGTCCTGCCACCAAGCACCGCCATCTTGATATAGTTTGGAAGCTCATACTTCCACCTCTCCGTTACCACCATCACCACGTACAGTAGCTTCGCATAGGAAAACGGGGCAAGAAAAAAGATTGTGATAAAGGCAGGTCTGATGAAATTCGCGATGTACTATGTGGATATCCGATTGGCTGTGGCTACGGCAAATTGTTTACCGACACTACCAGCAGAGTGCTTGCCTGTAGGTCTGCTTTGAAAACTTTGCCGATCCACCACTTTTTTGTTGGATAACTTCGCGACCGTAAACAGCATGAACTGACGCTTCATTTTGAAAACTTTGAAACAAGAATCGCATAACAGCATACTGAGAGCTGAGCACACCTTGATCTGATCATTTGCGGCGATAAGAGAGAAGCTGCTTACCAAAACGCATAGACAAGCCAATGATTGTGCCGTACCACATAATTCGAATGCGCGATGAAAGCCCGCACCGCATTGGCAACCTAGCGATAGCAAAGCAAAGCCCTGTATCGTTGAGTTATGCACTACGTCGGGCGACACAAAGGCGAAAGCACCAGCGAAGCACTCGTTCTTGCACCACACCAGCCTCACCGTCACGGGTTCTTGCCGACTCATTTGCCGTACCCAGAAGCATAGCCTTTAAGTTTGGTAGCTGTTACTGAGAGGAAGCTGTCACTGGGATGCCAGTTTGTACGCCACCTATATGTGGGTGATCCCAAAGGAGGCCGTTTTCCCTAACTTGATTTGCTTGATTGATGAATTCCCCGAGGATTCCCCGATTTTTCCCAGTGGCTCAAAATTCCCTGACTTTTCCCTGTTTTCCCAGTTGCTAGACACCCTGCTATCTCTCTGTACTCGTTCTTAGGATTATTACAGGCCACGCCGTAGTGGTGAGTAGCGGGATCATCCCAAATTCTGTGGCATATACCCGTTCGTGATGATGATAGTTGTCGGACATGGTCACACACATTACGCCGGGCTAGAACAGCTTCGCTGTCAGAAAATTGGTTTAGTCACGAACATTAGGTGCGTCTACACACAAAAGCTCTATAACTATAAAATACTGGGGCTTCTTCTCCACTTCCTAAGGTTGGCACGCGCTCTCTTCATCCACTTGTTCCTCTCCGTCCTCTTCTTCATCTTCTGCTTCGCTCCCGCGACACATGCGCCGATTTGTCCAGCGTGGTATTCAATAACTCTGATGGGCGAGGAAACGAGTACAGAGAGAGAGGGACATAAAACGAAAGAAAGAGATAGACAAAAAGGAAAGAGAAAGAGAGAAATTCTTGGCGAAAAAAATTTCTTGGCGAGGCGGGATTGGAACCTGGGTACCCACGATCCCACGGTGAGCGTCGTAACCACTCGCCTATCGAGGCACACTAGCACAGCATAGCATAGTCCTGTATAGTATAGTGTAGCAAGGTGGTAGGAAGGGAAGTTAGGGTGAGGATTAGATACGTGCGGGTGAGGAGGAGGGAAAGTTGGAGGGAAGAGAGTAAAGCGTAGCATAGGGAGAAAGAGGAGTGAGAAATATAGCTCTAGAAGAAGCAGAAAGAAGAGAGAAAAAAAAGAGAATCAAACAGGAAATAATCCTAGCATAGAAAAAGAGAAATAGAGAAAAAAGAGAGATAATAGAAGAAAAGAAAGAAGAAGAACAGAATAGAAAGAGAAAGAGAATGAATCAAACAAGGAAAGAGAGAAAAAAGAAAGAAAGAAGAAAAGAGAGAAGAAAGAAAGAAAAAAGAAAAAGAAATACAAGAAAGAGAAAGAAAGATAGAAACTCCAAGAAAGAGAAAGGAATGCGTAGAAGAAAGAAAGAAGAGCGAAAAAAAAAAAAGGAGAAAGACAGAAAAAGAAAGAAAGAAAGAAAAGAAAGAAAGAAAGAAAAGAAAGAAAGAAAAAGAAAGAAAGAAAGAAAGAAAAAGAAAAGAGAAGAAAGAAAGAAAGAAAGAAAGAAAGAAAGAAAGAAAGAAAGAAAGAAAAAGAAGAAAGAAAGAAAGAAAGAAAGGCCGCCTAGCTACACACTTCCTTCAGGCTTGGCACCACTAGTGCGAAGCTGCCTTAATTTTTTTTGTTCATTTGAAATTAGCGAGGTTTATGAACTGACGTGCTCGGAAAGATGTCGTAACTTCGCGGTTGTACTTGACCAGCAGGCAAAGTGATCTCCAGCACTCGACAGAAAATATGGTGGCAATAACGAAGCAATAGCAAAGAAAGAAATAGAAGAAGAAAGAGATAGCTACCAGACAGAGTGACGATAGAGTGGACCTTAACACGCCCCAGGAGGTACAAAACGCGCCGTTCGATATCACCGAAAGAGCGGCGTTACACTCGATCGCGATGGTGCCAGATGCAGTCCTAGCTGTCGCCTTATTCATTTCGTTCGTTGTTCAGTAACCTCTGACGCAGTGCTACTGATACTTAAGTCTTATCGGGGTCCTCTAGATACAATAGCGTCGTGTCACGTAGACCCCTCTTTCCTAACATCTGAATGAATGCACCGAAATGTTTCCAGAGATCCTCGATGTACGGCCGTGTAGGCGTTCATTTCATTCGTTGCGCGCAGGGATGGTGCTAACAAGCGATGTAATTTAAGTTTAGCGTGACCCGGAGAAGGACGATGATGCTTCAATTAAGGTCAGCCTTCTCGATTGAATCAGAATGCCACAAGGTGTAGTTTTGTGCGTATGGAATAAATCACATTATTTAACGCATAAAAGTCGGAAGACAACCTATTCGTTAGCAATACAAAAAACCAAGCACCTCCATCAATTGATAAGAAGTTTATTGGCGGTGTGATTGAGCGAAGGCCGCTTGAAATTGAAACGGCGACACAGAGTCATATACCGTCTCGAATGACGCAACAGTGACCAGCAGTTCTATATGAGCGTTGGTGGTGCTACTAGAATGGTACACGTCCACTCCTTCACAATATCATCAGTATCGTATGTAAACTGTTCTTTACAAAGCCTTGTTCAGCATGCCTTGACTTTCAGAGTGATTTTATGATTTTTTTTGTTCTTTTCATACCTAGGATTTTATGATAGTCGTGTGGCTACATATGTGATGAAACTACCCATTGTTTGTATCGATGTTCGCATAAGGGCTTGGGCGGGGGTATCGTCCTAAACAAACTTGCTAACGCTTAGGTCCCTATTATTCAGTCCTTGTTTCTTTAGGAAACGCCTAGTAATGAAGTCGATCGACACGTCTGGCAAGTAAATTTCTTTTTTCCCTGAGCTGAATAAAGAATGCTGCTGAAATTCGCGAAACACTGTTTCATGTTGGCAAAAGAACTTGTCTTTATTTGCTTGATTTTTTTCCTCACTTTTGAGAATGAAAAAACAAAACGTAAAACTCCAACCAACAAAGCTTTTGGGTGTATCCAAGTTATCTGCAGTACCCGGATGAAAACATTGAATGGATACCCATCCCTGTGGGAGCACTACAGTGGGGAACATAAGATCCATTAAGTGCGCACTGATGCGCGAATTCATGTAGCGGCCAAGAGGGTCGTTTCCTTTAGTAGCCTCTGAATTGTTGAACATTAGCGGCATGGTGCACTACACGATTAGGAAGGAAACAGAAAAAGGAGAAGGCAGGGAGGTTAACCAGAAACACTTCCGGTTGGCTACCCTACACTGGGGGGTCGGGGAAGGGGAGTAGAAAGACGAGAAATAGAGAGGAGGAAAGAGAAAAAAAAAGGGAGAGAGAAGAGATGTAGTGCATTCACGATTAAGCCGCCATCATGCGTCTGGATAAGAACGTTCGACTTTGCTTTCTCCTGCGGTCAAATACCTTCGCAATATTCACGAACATGAACATTTTGGTCAGTGTCTCTATGCAAACCGGAATTGCGTCTTTGTTGTTCGTACGTTCTGGCAACGCAAAACGCAACTTTATCTGCCATACATACTACAGCACGTATATGAATACAGGTCTAACATAAAACAGTGGTTTCTTTCCGGATAAATGTGTGCCAATTACGCTTGAGATACAGAACGGTTTATTAAGAAGCAGTATACGATGAAATTACATAGGTGCATTTTATTCCGTGATAAAAGGAGTCCCCTATCTGGCCTAAGTACTTGTTTCGTGAAGAAGTAACCCGGAATCCTATAATGCGATCTTTGTGACATACTCGCATTAACCTGCAAGTCTCTATTAAATACACCTGATTCGTGAAATTTTACGTAACAAGAAAAATGTCCGGCGAATTAGTTGGGGGAGCCAAGAAAAATATAAGGCCGAGAAACACACATATCTGAATGTCGCCCAATCGAGCTGTACAAAAGACACGGCTTCTTCACGTAACATAAAACCTATTCCTTGTACATGAAAGGCCCATAGATACTGCATCAGGACATGTGTAGTTGGTTAGAAAGTATTGCTTAATGAGCTTGTAATACGCGACTAATCTTATTTTTTGCGGTATGCTTTAACTGCTGATTTCTGCCACCCATTTGTTATATCACTGCGACTCAATATATTGCTTCAGTCTGAATGAAAAATCGTCCCCTTTGTGGTGTCCTTGCCAATGACATGCCGCGCCTGCATCGCCACTCTTCGCAGTGGCGTCTCGCATGGCTAACTCACCTAAGACCGCAGAGGCTCTTAACCTGCAGGTGGTACAGAAATGCATAATTAATACGGCTGAAATCGCAAGTTACAAAATAAAAGATATAGGTGCGCACACGCAAGTGGACATGCTAATCATGCGCGTACGACTTGCTTAAGCGCGAAGGTAAATGAGCAACAAGTCGTGTTGTATTTTTGCCCATTCTTATTCTGAAAGTGGAATATGTATACGCTACTTGCAAATTAATTGATTTCACATTTACGACAGAAGAAAGTGCCTTCACATTAAAAGATGTCGCGCTTCTCGTAAAAATCAGGACTGAAAACGAAAAAGCAGGCAATTTTCTTAGACAAGAAAAAACGCCTCTCGCCGTCGTACTGTCAGAGACGAGCAAACAATTGTTATCTGATATTAATCATACTGGCAGTCCAGGTCAAGGTATTCTCGATCACGGAACTTCGTTGTTGCGTCAACAACTGCTATGACATGTGCGAAACAGACACCAAGGTATAAATTCGAAATTTCAGACCTAGGCTTTGAAGAGACACCAAACACAGGTGTACACATGGGAGTCAAAACATGCTGTAGCTAGTTAGAACGCTATATACATAATTTTGGTATTGTATTTACCATCGATAAAAGTAGTAAACGTTCTTTACGAAAAAAAAAAAAAATTGGCAAATCCCACGCCGTGTAGGTATCGGCTTCATGCGAAACAGTTAGCGAGTAGCTTTATGCTGCATATATTGGCTCTGAGCCAAGCGTTATGAGGTGGATCGACTCGTAATTGCAAGTGTAATAGTTGTGTGCACATCGTGGGCTTACCAGGGACGTCCACAACGCTCTAGTTTCCAGGGTAATTCGTAGTTTAACGTAACGTCCGCGCTCACGTTAGAGCACAGACGCCAGTATTATCGAAACGAAGTGTATTTTACAGCGCGATGATGAGAATATCATATGTAACTTTTGCTAGCGCATTCCTCCGGGGTCAAGCAACACTTGAATGCAGCTTGCTGAATCATGCGAATACAAATGTAATATTTATAGACTGCTATAAAAGCGGAGCCAACACTGGAACCACAATTGACGTTAACCCGACATAATGTCTGCATCATAAAAGTACATATGTAATGTTTATTGCTTTGTTTTAAAATTAGATAGCCAGCACATTACGCCTGCATAAGGTGTTTTTCCAAAGCAGTTTCAAGACCTGGCGTGGCTCTATGGTAGAATACCTGACTGCCGCGCAGAATGCTTGGATTCGATTGCTGCTGGGATCCTAATTTTTATTCTTTTCATTGGCGGTGTCAACGCTGCCGATGTCGGTTTTCCTTAACGCTCTAGCATTCAAGTTACCAATGTCTGTTCTCGCCGTTCCTAGGTAGATACAAACTGTCAATCACCTGTGGCGCATACCCGTATACTGTGGCCCGTGGTAAACGGGTATCTGCGACAGGGCCCACAGGCTAGACCTGTCGGTCCCCACGTGGAATAGCCGGGTGGACGCGGCGGACGCTCTTCCTCACGTCTGTAATGGACCTCAATAAAGTTGTTCTCTCTCTCTCACCATACGTGTCCGGAGGAAAGGGTTTGACGACGTACGGGACAGAATTTTGACGTTATTCACGCATGACAAGACAGTCATATTCTTCAAATCCTCCTAATTCCCACGCCTATTTTAGTCTAGACCAAACTAAGGAGGAGATCACGAGATCACCCGGACGTAGGCGGATAGATAGATAGATAGGATAGATAAGAATATAGAATAGATAGAATAGATAGCTCAGATAGATTAGATAATAGATAGATATATAGATAGAAGATAGATAGATAGATAGATGGATAGATAATAGATAGATAGATAGATAGATAGAAAGAACGCTCAAAGTGTCTTGGGTTTGCTAAGAAATGCTTCGCATTTATAATGCCTCCATAATCTAAATCAGAAGAGCATCCAGAAGCCTGTGCCATTCGGCAGTACAATGTGCTGATATCGGTCAGTCACGGTCCGAAATTATTTATCACGTTGTTTTGCATGGTGGCATGATGAGGTGACAGGGTGCTTACGCTCTGAACACACACACACACACACACACACACACACACACACACACACACACACACACACACACACACACACACACACACACACACACACACACACACACACACACACACACACACACACACACACACACACACACACACACACACACACACACACACACACATCCCTTTCGGCCCTGGCGTCCTCAATTGAAGACACCACACGATATTTCGCCTACCACCCCGGAAACGAAACCAAAACTGCTAAATCTTGGGGAAGTATTTCTTCAATGATCCCCACTGCGATTAACATCATCATTACGGTATTTCTGCGGAGTTCGGAGCCACAAAGAAGAAGAAGCTAGACCGAAGTCATGGGTGACGTCGAGGCGGGAAAGCTGAGGCGGGTAAGCGCCATTTTCGGGACGTCGTACAAAATCTGTTCCAAGGAGTATCACACTGAGAAATACGACGTTGGTTCACATTTTGTGTACTGTAGTGAGTGGCAGGAAAAAAGAAGCCATTTTTCTCATTTCAAGGCTACTGCGCCCTGATGACCTAATTTTACGTCATGCCTGCAAATCCATAAATACTTACACCACAGGCTCAATTTTTGTGTGTCGTCTTCTGAGCTCCTAGTTATCATAAAAACATGTACAAAAAACTTCTCCGACAAAAATAAAAATTCCAGGGCCTAAAGGGATATATATATATATATATATATATATATATAATATATATATATATATATATATATATATATATATATATATATATATATATATATATATAGTGCGTGGGATCTGCCGGATTTTGTGCCGACAGGTTAGGCACAAATGTTTAATTCTCGGCCGTGAGCCCATATCATAGCCATTATATATTTAGGTGATAGGTGGAGGAAAATATTTCAGGCTTGTTCTATTCCTCGTTATAGTTCAGTTACACAGTTTCTACAGCTAGACTTTCTTGGCGCAAGTAGTGATCGGGCTGCTGACTATGCAGTGAAGATGAATGCTAAAGAAACAGAGATATAAGGTGAGTGCTTACAGATTCAAGAAACAAAATTCTAAGAAAATGAGCTTTAGGCATGCATTGTACATTTTTGTTGGTGCTCACACAGATTACTAGACAACTGCTGAGCCATAAGCACAATATCTGTATCACATAGACATGTCGATAGAACTTGAGCACTCTATTGCAAGGAAACACTCACGAAATCAACTGGTGGGGCATGATGTGAACCTGTGCCAATGCTGGATAAATAAAGGTCATATATATTACATACTTGTTATTGTGTTAATTACTTTTTGAATATATTTGTACTTGGAAGCTGAAGTACGGTTTGCCCGGCTACTTTTAGAAGCGCCGACTTGAAATACGTAAAATCTTGCAGTGTGGCTGTTGATAAGTGAAGTTCATGTATGTTTTAGATTACCTCTTCGATTTCCTAGGATTTTTCCTGACAGCAGTGCACAGACTTTCACTTCATCGTGGCAGGTACTATAACTGTGACATGTTAATTTAGTCAGACAGTAGATGTATGTGTGCTCAAACAAATTTTGGACATTTCTCTGCTATATGAAAAAAAAAAAACACTACCACATCCAATGAACACAATCTCACTCATCACGACGACGTAAACGTGCTTGTAAAGCTGTGCTGCAAGAAGTGCTCGTCACAGTTACAATCTGTTTATTAGCTGTAAATGATTTGAAGGAGCCCATTGAACATATTTGAAAAGGCTAATTGAGGCTAATTGAAAAGGCAATTGAGGACAGCTTTGTAAAGCGTATCGTTTTGTAAACTTCTGTGATCTAAACACAGTTAATTAAGGCAAAACAGTTTTGAGAGTAGTTTGTAAACTGTCTCACAAGGCATAACTAAATGTCGAAAGAGCTGTTAATTTCCCTCACTACCGTGATGTTCGTTTTGTAATGTAATAAATAATTTCTGACGATTCACAGGCAAAGCATGATATGATAATGAGTCATACAGTAGTGGGCACCTTTAGATTGATTGAAATGTTACACAAACATCCAGTGTTTGTCCGGTGCAGTGGTTGTCCCAGCAAAAGCTATTATCATCATCTTTGGAACTGACCACTTCACGACGTCGACAGCTGCGGGAACTAGCTGCTCTGCGCGCTGCACTTTGTTTGGTCAATTGGGAACCACCTCAACAATGGTCGATCTTCAGCGACTCAAAGGCAGCCCTATAGGCTCCGTGCAGACGTAACTCCGCCGCCAATGAAGGCTCCCCTAGCGGCAACAAGCGCAGACTTGACGGGATACTCTCACCCGCTCGCCCTGCTCGCTCAACGGTTCCGCGATGACGGCGCGCGGCCTTCTCGCGGGTTATTCGTTTTGTGTCGGTTATGCCAAACTCTAAGAATAATTGCTGCGTTGTTGGGTGCAGTAACACCCACAGAAATTCTCCAGGTACGCGATTTTACTGGTTTCCTATCAGAGACCATACGCAATCTGCACGTTTGCCTAGCATGTCAATTACCCTGTGCGCCTTGAGATGCAAAAAAGAAAAAAAAAATGTGCCGACCTAAATAAGTGCACTAAATGTACATCGCAGAGCAGACTCATTGCCAAGACGAAGTGTCAAGAGGTATTACTTCACACCTTTGTCGCAGTAATTATGCAGAAACGTTCATTTGCCGAAGCATTTCTGTTTAATAACATGCGTGGTGACAGTTCGGCCACATCCTGATGTGGCACTTCGACATACTGCTTGTATATACTCAGCTGCTTGCCTGGGAGCCTACATACAAATGAGCAAATAATCCGTTTCAAAACAAACAAGCTCAGCGTTTGAGTAGAGGCAGGAAGGAGCATGAGGTGGGACTGCGATGCCGCGTCGCTGGCCTCTGCCCGGAGCACGTCAGACAAAGTGCACTCAGTGCCGCCGAAAAACCTCAGCACGTGCTCGCCGTCGATGCTCTTTGCCCTAACTGTAGAGGCAGAAGTTCCTCCAGATTATTTGTAATGAAGCTGACAAAAAGAGAGAACAAAAAAAAAACTCGCTCACTTTTTTCTTTTTTTTTTGTGATTGCCACAGGTGAGTGTTTCGGGTAGACGTTTTTAATTAAAGGAAAGCCCCATTATCGCGGTTTGCTTGTCTTCGATGCGCAAGTAATTTCGTTCAGACACAATGGAACCCGCGGCGGTTTTGTGCTTTCCTGCGACTCCGGCACGGCACTGCCAGTTGGCCGCACGGATATCCCTGCTTTAAGTGATAAGAAAACATTACATGACCTGTAACTAAGAAAAAGCAAGCTTAAACGACATACCTCGATTTTCACGGATCTTCCCGGCGCGTTTATTCGCATCTGTGGTGCGCACTTCCCCGTGACTGACGATCCGCCGTGCAACGTCTCTTCCATGAAGCCGTGAACATGCCTCGCCAGCCTCGCTTCGATCGAGAAGCTCTCTGCCCTTATTTAGATTAGCTCCTCGGAAGAAACCATCTATAGCACGTAGCTCTCTGAAATGTAATAATAATTGACACGCTTTGCAGTGCCATGGCTAGCTAACAGCCGCTGTGACGACCGCTCGGCTGCACTGGTTGAATCCGGCGCAGTGAACGCAATGCAGTCGCCGGTGTTGTAGCCTCTTTCAAGCAGCCGCCAAGTCTGCTGCCACGTTAGCCTGAGGGTGACAAGCTGTGATCGTTTAGTGAACGAAGCGGCGCGCAGTTTCGCTCAACGAGCCCGTAGCCTCCCTGTCGTCTTCCCTTGCTCATGCATTTTATGCTGCCGCGTTCCCCTGAGGGTGCACGAGGTCTGGCGAAAAGAAGCATACCCTCTAACATCAAGGGTCTGTGGCAGCTGCTAACAATTTAACGTCTTTTGAAAGCGAACGGAAACGAAAACGCGTCGAGCGAAGCAGCAGAACACCGCGCAGAGGCTTGCTGCCGCTTGCGTCGTCTGCTCCCATATCCCGTCAAGTTTGCTGTCCGTGGCCGCTGTGGCGCTGGAGGCCGCGCGCGACTGTGGCGGCGCCTAACGTATGCACGGTGCCTATACAATTTGTACTATCTGCTCTGCATCGGGGGCCATACGAAACAGCTCGTATTTGAAATTCGATGTATTCTCCATACTTCACAAAAGAAAGGGCACCACGTGACGTTTCAGTGGCTGCCAAATTACTGCGGCGTCATAGGGAACGAACACGCCGGTCATGCCGCTCGGGCAGCTCTTGAAAGCACATAAGACGATACCATACCACTTTCAAGGTCTGACGCTGCCAGCAGTCTTCGAGGGCTTGCACTGATCAAGCTCGCTCTACGGTGCCCACCAAGCAGCCAAACCAACCGGACCAATCGTCAACGGCGCCACCTGTCTTCTTTGATGCATCTGGACTCCGCCGAAGAGAGGACACACTGCTTTATCGCTTATAGCTAGGAATGGCATTTACGAAATCCTCTTCCTTTCGCAGTGAAATGGCCGTCAAACGCTCTTTCGATGTCTGTCGTTGCGAGGAGACGCTACATCACATCCTGTGCGACTGTCGGTATATAATGTTCAGAGACAGTCACTGGCGTCCGTTTCTAGCGCACCTTGACAGTAGAGAAATGTCTGTTGAAACTATTCTGCATGCCGTCAACAGAAGACATCGCAGCTGAAGGCGACAAAGGCACCGCTGAGGTTTTTAAGAGAAACGGACTTGGATAGGCGGCGGTGATAGTAATGTCGCATACCACGCAAAAGTGACCGACTGTGACTGCCTCTGTGTGTGCTGTGTCATTTGCTATCTTTCTCTCTCTCTCCTCTCCATCTTTAATATCCTCCAGCCTGTTCCGATGTGTAGGGTAGCAAACCGGTTTCCTAAACTGGTTAACCTCTCTGCCTTTCCTTCTCTACTATTTCTTCTCTTAGATTGACTCTGACTGCCTGCGGTTAAAACAACTGCAGTTGTAGCCTTGAAGACGACAGGACTGCTTGTCGAAACATTTGCTCCAGTGACACCTCGCGTTCACAAATTTTTATCTCTTCAAGCTCCGTCTTTCCCTGAACTTTCCCTGAGTGTCCTTGCATTTCGCCCCCATCGAAATGTGGCCACCGTGGCTGGAAATGAAACCTGCGTCGTTGAGCTCAGCAGTGCCAGGTAATGTAACTAATGCCCAGAGATAGTTTTAATTGAAATTTGGCCCCGACGAGGGCCGCTCCTACTATAAAGTGCAATAGCGCTAATGGCGGTGCACATGCAGGCCGCCATGCAATCCTAACGCAGGAGGCCAGTAGATCCACCCCCGGTGTTTGTAGCTGGAACTTGCCGCGATTGAGTCTTTCGCCCTCTGTAGCGGTTTCTAGAACTTGAGAGTTTCCGGCCCTGACGAAATATCTGCCCGGTATGATGCACGCCGGTCATGCGATCTGGCGGTCCGATACGACGAAAAGTGACCATTTCCGCATGCCGCACCACCGCATCGGACGTGGGATTGGATGCAAAATCGAACCGTCCGTCTCGCCCTTAAAGCACCTACGACGACAGTGATGATGATGATAGAATAGCCGCACCGGTGGGCTTTCGCCTTCGACTAGTCTTAGGCGAATGTATAGGAGACCCGGTGAGTTTTTTCGCGAGAATTCCCAGTTTCGTTACCGCATTATCCTTCTTCAATACATGACTGGCTATAAAGATACATGATTGGCAACGAACTCGCTGAGCTGACGTAGTATAACACGATATTAGGCGCGGCTTTTCAACGAGCACTCCACTCGACATAGCAATTCATAACTTTGCGAGGGCCTCGTGAAGTCATAAACACTCGCGAAGTCATGAATACGCCTGTTAAGGTGGTCTCTTCACAAGCGTAATTACCTGGGAGCGAAGGGGAACATTCGTACCCCCCTCTCCTTTTACTGTCAGAGGAACCAACTTTACCCGCTTTTCAAGGCGGTGACCTTAGGCAAGCGCACCGGCAAACCAAACGACTCAGGTGGCATTTTCTTTCAGCATAATAGTCACGTAATTAACTATTTATTACCTGTTTATTAACAGCGAAAAATTATTTGTTTCCACACCACGACGCGCGGTAGGTCCTGTGAGGTGCAAGCCGCTTTCACGCCTGGCGCTCCAGCACTGCGGTGGAGGCTGCCGTGAGCGGATCTCGTAAAAGCAAGTTTGACCTGACGCGGTTGCATATACGTGTCTAACAAAGAGGAAGGGGAACAAGGAGGGCACTTGGCTCTCTTTTCTTCATTATTAAGGGGGGGGGGGGCAATGTATCGCGTTTGTCCCTTGCACCCTCCGCGCGCGCACGCGCGCACACACACACCACACACACACACACACACACACACACACACACACACACACACACACCACACACACACACACACACACACACACACACACACACCACACACACACCACACACACACACACACACACACACACACACACACACACACACACACACACACACACACTTCTGAAAGCGGGCATTGGCGGATGTTAAGTCGGGTGCAGAAGAGAGGCTGAAGAAATCTGGTCTGGTCGTAACGAATCTGCACTTTGAAGCTTGACGAGCTTTGAAGGCAAAGGAACGAATATTATCCATGCAACATGCTTACCCTACTGAAAAAACCTATATGGTTTCATACAGGATCCGTATGGTTTTATACAGGACTTACAGACTAAATATAGGAATTGTATAGGACCGTATGGGGTATATAGGATCCAAATGGGACCTAAACAGGACCCATTATGGCGGTATATAGGACGCAAGTAGGACCTACAGAGGACCCATATGGCGGTATATAGGACTCAAATAGGACCTCCAAGAGGACCCATATGGCGGTTATAGGATACAAATAGGCTTCCCAGGACCTATATGGCGGCATATAGGATCAACACAGGAGTTGTTTTCTTTCATCCGCTCTCATTCAAACCTCTCACAATCTCATCCTGATCAATAGTTCGCCTTTTTATCTCTATAAGTGGCAGGACAGCACCTAATTCTCAATGTTATCTTTCAAATTCCCCTTTTCATCTCACTCTAGCTCTCGAACCAGCTGGCTTTTTTTTTTTATCTTGACAAGTGGCAGTGCAGCACATAATCATCTGCTTTCATCTACACCTCGTACAACATCTTTTTGCACGCGCACCCCATACAAAATGCACTTTGCGTGTCAATTGACCCCGAACCGAGGCCTTTTTGACTCAATAGCTGGTCAATTAAACGGCAGCTTCTAATGAGTGCCCTCAATAACATTGAATTGACATTAGGTTGGAAATATTCAGTTGACTCTCACTCATTTTATTTTTAATTGACATACATTAAGAAAGTTTTAATTGACCCACGGTCACTACACATTTAATTGACCTAGTATTGAGCGCTCTCAATGAGGGATGTTGCAACTACATTAGCTTCTGGGGTAGAATTCACAAAACTTATTGTGTGTGTGCGTGTGTGCGTGCGTGCGTGCGTGGTGTGCGCGCGCGCGCGCGCGTGTGGTGTGTGTGGTTGCGTGCGCGTCATATGGCAGCACCACTATTGGCTGCAGTTTTCTCTTACGCATATTTTTCCATTTTTTTATAAGACACGTTCGTTACTAAGGGTCTGAATTAGCATAAACCAAACTTGAGGATACAGTTACAGCACTAAGTGGAGCAGCATTGCATTACATAAACTGCATGCAAGAATATGCTTTCAGGCACTGACTGTGCGGCGCACGTGTTTCTGAACTGTGTAGACGGATCGTGTCGCGGTCAAGTGCGACACGTGCATTTGCTTCAATGATTCGCTAAAATGCTGCCTTCCAAAATTAGCAAAAGTACCCTTGATTCAATGTTTATCGGAACGTGTATTCAATGCTTTGACAGGCAGTGTCTTTATTATTATTATTTTATTAGTATTTATTCATGAGAAGTACGATAAAAATGGGGATAAAACACGTCGTGGTAGCCGGCTTACGCGAAAAGAATGCGGATTCGACGAACGCGTCTTTCAACGGTCGTGCACTTTTAAGCTGCTCTCCCGACCGTGGGGGGAAAAGGCGCGCCCTATTGTTCCGAAACTCGCCTGTCTGGTAAGTCGCGGGAGGTAGTCTTTGCACGTGGCGAGACCATGAGGGGGGAAGAGAAGAATTCTGAGAACGCATGTCGCAAACTTTCGCTGCACAGGTGCAAGGAGGCCCGTCTACTGTTGCGATCAAGAAAATAACGCGAGAAAAGATCAATTTGTATTTATAGGGTGCTAATATTGCGCCATGAAAACTTGATAGTTCACAAATAAGCTTCGCAGAATTATTGGCAGTTACACCAGTGTAAATTTCTGACGGTCACTTAGTTCTTGTTGTGTATCCTCCGCGCCGCACTTCCTTCTTCAGAATTGCTCACCAGCGTCACGAGTGCGGACGTGTTCGTAACTTGCGATCTCTCTTGCTCTGATTTCGTGGACATCGAGTACCGCGATGTGCACAGGCTATCAGCGAAAGAGTGAAGAACATATACTTCGCTCATGTGCT
The DNA here is from genome assembly GCF_013339695.2 of Rhipicephalus sanguineus. Lineage (NCBI taxonomy): Eukaryota > Metazoa > Arthropoda > Arachnida > Ixodida > Ixodidae > Rhipicephalus > Rhipicephalus sanguineus. The sequence goes on along the minus strand of NW_023615170.1, from coordinate 44,305 downwards.
GCAATTGTGGCCGTACATGGAAGTTTGTTTCGGCGGAACGGTTGTTCACCAGACCCAGCATCGCAACTTTCCTGCGGAAAAATGGACACCACAGCCTACATGCAAGACTCCATCGCAGCTTCCCTTCTGCAAAGCTGCCGAGACAGATACCGTCACCATGATGTGCCATCAACATTTTCTGTATTTGCGGGATCTCCAAACCACGCGCCTCTGTTGATTATCTTTGAAGGTAAGTTTATCATTTTCACTGCCTTCGTACGTTCTACTCGAAAGTCATGAAAAGTGAAAAAAAGTATTGTGCGTTGGATGTTGTATCAGTATGCAACTACGTAACTATTGTGGTTTACATCACCAAAGTTTTGCAGTTCTGAAGTGTTCTTAACCCTTTGACACGCTATGTACACAATTGTGTACAGCACCTGTTTTTGCTAACTGTGTCAACTAGGGGCTTAGAATGGGTATTTCATGCAAGTGAGTATTTCATGCTTCATTAATTTCGCCTAATGTAATGACATTCATTTTTACCATACATGTGAACTTATGAGTGCTTAAAATTCCTTCACATTCCTGCTCATTGTTCCACAGATGCCTTCAACAAGTATGTGGCCGAGAAGCCCAACGAAGTGCCGGGAGCTGAACGTTTGAAAAAGATGAACCGTTTTATTGCGGAACATGCTTAAAGATTTAAATAATAATCAGTTACCAAAATTCTTGCCTGATCGTTTTTCTTCAAGTATATATGTAAGTGCAACAGTGAATTCTTACATTCTTATAATTAGACTGCTGCGAGATATCATTACAGCTTGAATTGCTGTATATATTTGCTTTTATTATACGCTTCATAAACTGGCATTGTCCTTATCAATATGTTCCTTTGCTGCACGTCATTTGTGACCAAATCGCTGATTCGGCCCATATTGCCCATATCACCTGTAACACCCATATAATCCACCTACCTGTATCACCTATACTACCTGTATCACCTATACGACCCTATATCACCTATACGACCTATATCACCTATACAACCTATATCACCTATAAACCTGTATCCCCTATACGACCTGTATCCAATAACATCATATGTATGGGTCCTGTATTAATAGGAATTTTCAGTAGGGTAGGTTCATGCATGTATACATGACCCGTGTATTATATATCACCTTCCTATTCGGCTGCCTTTTTCCAGTGTATGAATGTTGGTTCGAGAATTTTACTGTTGGAGACATCTACTTTCACGAAGATTCTCTTCAACTTACTGAAAAAACCAAAAAGACGCGTACCATCAAGGAAGATAATAAGGACGTTTCATCGATTCATTTTCGACTTAGTGATCTTGTTGTCGCGGGGTTTTTGACGAGCGTGTGAGGCGCTGTGCGCGCGCAGGGTCGACTGTGGTTAATATGTCACTGATGTTCGGGAATAAAGTTAGTTGCGAGTGACGCCCTTTCTGTCCTGTCCTTACTTCTTCCTTGATGGTACGCGTCTTTTTGGTTTTTCAGTAAGCATGTACCAACTAGCCCAACAAAAAGTTCTATTAAGTTACATCTCTTCAACTTGCCGATTTTCAACGTGCTACGCAATGTGCATAAAATGCAATTCATGTAATTGACGCATTTTGTTAATAAGTGAATGTGTCGCTTGAGGTTTCTTGTAGAGAATTTCTCCTGGGTACATAAATACTTCGTGACATTGGTAGAGTAAATTGAAGCTATGTTAAAGAAATGCTGACCCTGATGCATACCTAGGCTTTAATATATATATACACACACATGGCAGAGAGGAACTGAAGAAGGGTCTCGCCCCCTTCACATAGGCTGGTTTATGCGCATTAGCTTTCACTAGGCATTTAATGGCAAGCTAATTCACATGTTCACATAATATAGAAAAAATAAGAGCTTATTGACAATTATAAGTAAGCTTACTGGCCTAAACTTCTTGTGAAGGAACAGCACGAATGTAAAACGAGGACAAATGGAAGAGGAAAGAGACAAGACGAGCGCTGTTTTCTCTTCCTTTTGTCTTCGTTTTACATCAGATCTGTTTTCATTCACAAGATGTACGATCACCAACTTGCCCAAATGTGCATCCTTCCACTGGTCTAAATGAAGCTTTTCTCAAGTATCTGTTGACTGTACCGCCCCTGAGAGTTCGGTAATCGCTTCCATTATCTTTTGATATATCTATAGTGAAGGTGTCGAAGATCGTCTATATCCGTGTTGAGTACAATGCTAATGATTTCAAAATGAATAAAACGAGGAAATTTTGAAGATCAAATGCTATTTCAAAAGAACTCTAGGCGATAATTACTTTTTTGCTATGAATAGCAAGTGCTCTTAAAGAAACTCACTCTGTGACACAACATTGCTGTACAGATTTATTTAAATACATATTTGAGACTGTGATGTTCGAGCCGACTCACTATAACTAAGAATACCGATACTCTTTCAGGTAATTGTTTGCGTAAACTGTTTTTCAAGGCGCTCATTAAATATGGCAGCCACAGCAGTGTCTGCCTTTGCGTGCAGTACAATAGGTCGCCCTTGCAGCAGAATGTGCGGTAATAGGATCGGATTGTTTAACAGTGACTAAGGTCAGAAAAGTATTAAATATGAAAGAAAAGACTACAGACTAAATGGTAATACTTATGGGTGCCAATCTATCACGAAGGCCGTCATATGAAGTGTATTGCCGTTTGTAGTCCAAGAAAACTGTAAATGCCGTGTAAGATGATTTAATAAACTAATCAGTTCTAATTACGAATTTGAGACATTACATATTCTTATCTATTCTATGAATTACGCTCCACCGACACAGCATTCTGTGTTGATAGCATCACTTATTCGAAGAAATAATTCAATAAAATGTTATTTTTTCTGTACAAGTGTACAGGAGTAAAATAACCTGACTGCTGGCATTGTAACTGAAAGTTAACAGCGCAGAAACAACACGGGAACGAAAAACAAGGCCGGAAAAGCGCTTTTTACGTTTTGTTTTATTTTTTGTTACTGTGCTCGTTTCGCGCTGTTTGCGTTAAGTATAGATTGGTGCGCATTGATAACTCTTGTGTTTTCGTAAACCAAACTAGCACAGGTAATGATGACAAGGTGTACGTCTGTATGATGCACTGTTCTGTACGTATACTGAAACCAAATTGACAGTAGTTTGATGCATCCTGGGACGTGGATTCGAGGAAGACGTTTCTCTATATGGATCTGCCATATTGTTGTGTCGGGCGTACAAGAAATCCATTGCATGTATATTACGCAAATGTTCACGCACACGTGTGCCTTATCTTCATGCAGTGTATGCATAAAACGAAAAATAACAGTACATGACCTTATACATTCCTTTTGTCTTGACGCTGTATATCACCACACGCACTAAATCTTTTTTTCTTATGCTTTATGAAGTGATATCACAAAAGGTGATAATAAACGACTGTCAAAAGGAACGCCGAAAAATAACACAGTCGGAACAGCACATCCTCACGTATCAAGCTGACTTTTTAAGCTAGAATATTCTTGGCTTTCAAGAAGAGCGTCAGGTTTTTAAGTCGGGCAGGAAAGAAACTAGGGGCAGGAAGGCGTGATCAGTCTTGGAATTTGGAGATAGCAGTACACATGATCGCCTTTCTATTAGGACACCAAGGCACCGAGCCCAATAAACAGTTAACTTTTCATCTGCAAGATTGCATGCCCGTAACAAATTCACAAGCAGAAATACTACCCGTTTAATTTTTGCTACAACTCCAGCTGTTGTGTGTCCAGAATGTTTCCATGATTTTAATGTATTCCTTCCTTTATTTGCATGACGATAATATTGACCCGGATCCCATCAGTCGCAAATGTCATACACGTTTATATGTGTTTAGATATTTAGCTCACGATTGTGTGTCTGAAAAACATACCCAGTAATTCTGGACATCGCTTTCAGTTCGCGGTTTTTGGCACCACGTGGCGCACGGACCTTAAAGATTCAAAATTCCCGCTATGGGAAAAAGACAGACGACAATATCGGCTTTCACCACCGCGCGCGAACCTGCAATCGCCGACTGATAACCGCAACGCATGCGACGAGCGGGAGGCTGCTCAACTCTGAATCAGCACTAGTTTTGTTGCAAAGTGGCTCGGCCCTTCTTCAAGACGACGGAATCTGGAAAGGTCGTCCTGCTCTTCGTCTCATTTTTCTTTGAATATTTTCCGAGTTTCTTCAATTTTTTCGTCCGATCGTACTGCCGTTGGGCCTCCCCTGGTTCCTTTTAAGTTGGCGAGCACGCCTTTTGTCGCTGCCATGTTTTGAATCATTGAGCTAATTTTGAGAAATAATACCATCATAAAATTATGATGATGGTCGCGCGTTTCGGACTATGCATACTCAGGCTTGACTTCCGTCATTTTCGTTGGCGTCAGTTTACAAACCCATTATATTGCGCAACTGGGTGAAAGCGCCAAGCCGTGTGTTACAGTCGCTAACAGACTTCGTTTTTTCGTGTTCAATAAGCGAAAGAACTAAGGCACAAACTTATTTGAATATTGATTATTATTCAGTAGCCTTCGTTGAAGTATTTTAATTAGGCGCTATAGTTTCAACCATGTTGCTTTCCTTTCTCAAACTCCATAATAAAATACGCCCCAAATAACTTATGTTCCTAAGCACAGTACACAATTTACAGCCCGCCCTCGCCTTTCTTCTCAGTGTTTCTGAAAATGAAATGAAATCGAATAAACTGACAAATCCCACCTCAATGCCTCAATAGATATCTGCTAGTCTGCAGATTTGTGCGAAGTCATGGATTGAAAACAAGCTATTGCGGCCTGTTTAAAGCGGGAAAAAAAATGAAAACAAGAACGTGTTTCTTTACGTGACAACGTACGTTAACATGCCCTTCACGAAATCCATTGAAAACTTTTGTTACATTTTGAAAGTTTTCTGTTGCTTATGTAAACAAGGCAACTGCAAGAGTCTCGAAACGCATGTCTTCTTGTTCTCTGTGATGAATGCTTGTTTACCGTGAAAAAAGTGCGTGTTCTTTGCAAGACATTGTTTCGATTGCATCTAAAGTTGTAGATGCCATCTAGCAAAGATTTTAAGAATGATTTTTTTGTAAATTAGTTAATTATAGGAAGAGTTGCAAGATGTTGAACTGTCCTGTTACCGCATTTCCAGAAGACCAGCACCACTGACAACTCGGGCACTCTGTGTCTTTGCCTCGGCAAGAGTCCGCAAGCAAAGTTAGTTTTGTTTTTCCCGCTTTCTTGTGGACACTGTAGCCTCAGTACGGCACCATTCTAGTGTCGTCACTGAGCGTCTCAGATTAGAGGGTTAACTGAAGTTGCGTGTCATAGCCAGTGACTCGATCACTGCGCTGCAGTCTGTGGCTCACATACGCACAAACCCCGGCTCCCTCAGAAAGCCATGACCTTCTGTATCAAACTTTGGCCGCCCTTCTGCGAAGCAGCCACTCATGTTTTGTAGACACGATCACTACAGAATGATGTGTACTGCCCATTTATTTGTAGTGCGCACTGATCATAGTGAGAAAATGCGAAGTGCAGGGGAGGAATAAGGGCATAAGGCAGGCTAGCCGATGTTTTCGTAGGTGAGCCTATCTTGGTCAAAGGCATCAATGACCAATCCTTTCAAACATATGGCGCCTTTGACGAATATACCACCCATCGAAACATCAGCTAACCGGTATGAGGCCCCTATTATGAAAGCCTTAGATGCCTCATGAAACGCGAAAAGTGACCGTCGGCGTCTTCGAGATTTGGCAATATCTCTCGATACTTCGCGAGACCGGCGTTGGAGTTGAAGGATGCAAAAAAAAGTAATAAAAAGTGGGTTCAGAGTCACGTGATACTCAAGTGAATGTGTGTGTGTGTGTGCAGTCGGCATACCAAAAGTCACATGACCTCAGTGTAACATGACGTCAGCATGACGTCACAGATCGCCATAATTTGACACATCGTAGTGGCGACATCGAAGGGCATCGTCACTTGATTAAAGGCGGGCCGATCACGGAGGCTCTGCAAAACCATGTCAGGAGCAGAAAGCTTGTAATGCCTCCGATCCGGGAGGCAGTGCAAAAGCACGTTGAACTCGGAAAGCTTTTGAATGTTACGGTGGAGGGGAGGATCAGCACGTCGACCGATAAGAAAAAGAACAAGAAAATGGCTTTCGCCTTCTAGTCGTCTTAGGCGATTGCATAAGGGACCCTCTGAGTTTTTCCTGTTCAGACAACGTCTATAGCACACCTATTCGGTGCATTTGACTACGCTGTCCCTCATCTTCACAAATTCAGTCATGCGATACTACCAGTAAGCACTTCACAAAATTCAGAGGGCAGTACTAACATTTATTAGTCCAAAGTCGCCGACATGGGTCACTGGGGGGCAAAAAGATACGACCTGTTGAACACAACCACACGTTCATGCTTCGTCGTTAACGCGGGAGTGTCACGCACTAAGGTTCGCCGAAATTAAGCTTGGGAATGTTATATTGCAAGCATAAGTTAGTCCGTACGTAATCTGGAAAAGTTCACATGCGCATGTGAACTTTTCCAGATTACGGACGCTATTGCTTCGCGATGACGTATTGCAGTCATCACGGCGGATGTTTATCCCGCCCCTCCAATCTTGCTTCTGCTCCCTAGGCTGTCTTCTGGCGCTGCTGTTGCACGTGAAATGTTTCAATGCAGCGCATTTTACTTCGTGGGATACGAGTCAAGCAATTTATTCTCATGGTATCCGCGTTTCTTTTTCTTCCTCGCGCCATAGGTTGGGAAATCCACAGCATGATTAGAGGCTTAATACTTGTGTAGCTCATTGTTCGTACATCGGTGCACCGAGCAGACAATGTTGAACCAGCTTCAATGGAAAGCTTCTGAGCTTTTATTTTTGCCAATACAACTAAGTGTAAACGATCACATTAGCAGTTTGAGTTGACAATTAAAAAACGACCGTTTTAACTGATTTGAGTATTTCATCAGGGCTTGTAGCTTAGAACGCTAGGTTACGTTAAATCCAGTTAACTTGTATATTCAACAGCTAGGGCACACTGTTCATTCAACCGTGATTAAGCCCTCTTTCGGTCAGTCCAAGAAACGCCTCTGTGAGCATCATAAACATAGTTATCATCATCTTCAACCTATTCAGTGACTACTTGAAACTTAGGTTTTCTCTAACGATCTCCCATTCCCTCTATCCTGCGAAAGTTGATGCACTTATTCCTGCGACATTCTTAATTTCATCACCTCGACCTAACACTCTGCTGTCATTGACTTCGTTTCTGAACCGCACCTACGCAGGAATCATGACATGATGCTTCACCAATTCGCTCAATTGACGAATTTGAATGTCACTCCGGCTGAGCCATGCTCACAACTGATAGGTCCATTTTATTCTGATTACTGCTTAGTAATTCTCTTGTTTGCTGCATATCTTAGCGAACCTTTGGCACTTTGAGCGTTTCTATCTACGTGTCTATCTATCTATCTATCTATCTAGCCGCCTACGTCTGGGTGCTCTCATGATCGCCTCCTTAACTTGGCGTAGACCAAAATTGGCATAGGAAGGGAAGGGGATTTGACGAATATGACTGCCGGGTCATGAGATGAATAATATGAAAATCCTGTCGCGTACGTCGTCAAACCCTTTCCTCCAGACACGTGTGGAACACGCCCGTTTACCACGGGCAGCGGTGCACGGGTATGCGCCACAGGTGATTGCCACTTTATATCTACCCAGGAACGGCGAGAACACACATTGGAAATTTAAATGCCAGAGCATTAAGAAAAAAAAAACCCGCATTTCCCCGAAGGGGAGTATGAGGAAGTGCGAAGCACGGGGTGATGCTATGAGGGGGCGCGCGCGACTAAACTGCAGAGCCGAGCGAAGGAGACGGCAGCGAGAGAGCACGCGCCCAGCCGACCCACGGAGGTCTGGCCGTTTTTAAGTGCAAGCACTTTTACTGATGATGATGATCTGTCTTCCGAACTCGTTCCAAAGAACCCGCAACTGCCGCAAACGCGTTTCAAACTTGTGGCGGCGTTGCGCCCGCCCGAGATGGGGCTCAGGTTGTTGTCGAACCACAGTCGATCGCACACCGCGCAGCTATATCCGAAGCTGCGGTCCAGGAAGTCTCGCTTGAAGCGCGCGTCCGGCCGATCGAATTCGAGGGCCCGCGCTCCGCTCACGCATCGCGCGTTCCCCGCGCCAGATCGGCTTCGGGGTGCTCGGCTGTGCTCGGCACGCTTCGAACGCTTTCGTTCGGCGTCTCCCCGCCGGCCTTCATCACCACAGGCAATGCGCGGGGCGCGCGCAGCCACGGAGCGGAGGGCGGAGCGCGCGCAGTCACGTGGGGCGTGACGTCGCCTGCGCCGTTGCTACAGACGCTCCTCTCCGCTCCTCGCGCCGTTGCTATGGGACGGCGGATTCAGGGTCGCTTATAAAGTGCATTCGCACTTAAAACCGACATCGGCAGCGTTGACCTCCCGAATGGAAAGAATAAAAGCTAGGATCTCAGCAGGAATCGAACCCGAGGATTCTGCGTAGCAGTCAGGTATTCAACCACAGAGCCACGCCAGGTCTAGAAACTGCTTTGGAAAACATTCAATGCAGGCGTAATGTCGGTGCAACATCAATTGTGGTTGTGGTGCTGGGTATATAATTGTGTAACTATGCAATAAACATGTACTCCTACGATACAGGCGTCATGTCAGGCTAACGTCTCTGGTTCCAGTGTTGGCTCCGCGTTTATAGCAGTCTATTAAACATTATATTTGTATTCCCATGGTTCAGCAAGCTATAATGAAGCATTGCTCGACCCCGGAAGAATACATTAACGAAATTTACGCATGATATTCTCATGATTGCACCGTAAAGTGCATTTAATTTCGATAATAGTGACGTATGTACTATAACGTGAGGGCTGACGTTACGTCGCACCATAAGTTACACTTTAAACGCCAATGTTGTCGACGTGCCTGGTAAGCCGAATATTTGCACACAGCTACTACACTTACAAAATCACCTTTATCAACCTCGTAACGCTTGGCTCAAAGCCATAAAATTCAGCATAGAAGTACTCGCTGACTGCTTCGCATGAAACTGATTCTCAGAAAGCATGGGATCTGCCGAATTTTTATTTAGAGCAACAATCCGAAAATGTTTAAAATTAATGACAGTACTTCTCTAACGAGTAGGCCGGCTACGTCACGGGACCCTGGAGTGCTCTTCGAAATCGAAACTGCCTCAGGTCCTAATATACGAGCATATAAATAAACATTCGTCTCGCGCTGGGGCAAATGAGTTTCGTTGCCGTTATTAAAACGAGTCTATCGCCACTGATTGGGAGAAAAAAAAGAGGTACACAAATTTTCTGCCACCCCTCCTTTAAGGCATGCAAACTGCACGTAGTTATACTACGGTCACGTAAAAGCGCGTGCGTTGTTCTTCAGTCCCGCGTACAGGCAGCATCGGCAGCTGATAAGCCCAAAGAAATCGTGACACTTGCTGGACAAATAAAAACGAAAATTTCAATTAAAAAAATAAATTACGACTGGATTCTGATACCGTTCATGTCAGACCAGACTTTGCGTACAGCAGCCAAAAAAAAAAAAAAGCGTGACGAATGTTCCGTTCTTGATACAGTTTGCGCATGCGTGTGGGAGCGACATTGGTATAAAAGGCAATCCGACAAGTAACAGCGGTTTAACTCTGTGTTGGCAACGATTCGTGCTGCTTCTTCCCGCGGTGGGCACTTCGCGTCTTCCTGCAGATGCACTTGGACGACTGATTCACCGATCGAGCATCTGCGTATCGGCATGGCTTGGTGTCTGCGTACCAAGAGCCAGGCCTCATGGTTCTACCAACAGCGCTCTAAGTGAAGGTGAGTTATGCGTTGTAATATTTTCGTTGGAGCATTCGTGTTTCGCTGCAGGTGGCAACGAAGTTTCATTTGTTCAGAGAAAAGCGGTAATAGTGAAATTTGACATTAGCACAAAAAGCCTTGAAGAGTAATAACAATTCCTCGGGTTTTACGTGCCAGAACCACAATATGAATATGAGGAACGCGCTTCAGTATAGTAACGGAGAACGGGCCAACATAAAGCAGCAGATAGTTACTCTCGCAGAGAAAGAAATCTGATGATGAGAGCAGTGCTTTGATAATACACAGTAGTCCTGTTATTCTTTCATTTATTTGCTCCTGCGAAGAATTTGGGACGCTTCTTTCAGCTAGACCGGCTTCCGTCGACACCTAGCATGTTGCCGTCCTATCGATCACAAGGCCTACCGAGTAACTTGAGTGCGATACCGTGATGTATTGACTTCAGTTTTTGGTCGAAGGTAGTCGCGTGTTTGCACTCTTCCTGTTCTGCGAGTTCCACAGCTTAGAAATCGGCGCCATGATTTTTGTCCTGGCGTGGTTTCCTGTACATGGTGCTACATATTTGTTACCACTGCCGATAAATGTAGCCGCACCGTTGGCAAACATTGAAACAATCTAACCGCAGGTTCAGTGCCGTCGACCAGTCGTCTTAGTCACGCTAGTTTGTTTTTTATGGCAGAACATAAGCATTTTGCGCCGAATCAACTAATCCTTTAGTGTAATGAAAATTCTCTATTATGTGGAACACACTGTGAATAAAACTGAGAAGCGCTTTTTCGTACGAAATGGAATGGGAATGTAATTACGTCTTTTTCCGAAAATAGAGCACGTTTTCTTCTATGCGCTGTTTATCAAACTTTTCAAACATCAGTAAGTCAGAACCTTGAATTTAACAGTAAAACAGTATTTTTAAAATGGCTTGGCTTATTACAAGCACGGCACATTTATATAATAATAATACTATCTGGGGTTTAACGTTCCCAAAACCGCGATATGAATGAGAGATGCCGTAGTGGAGGGCTCCGGAAATTTCGACCATCTGGGGTTCTTTAACGTGCGCCTAAATCTAAGTACACGGGCCTTAAACATTTTCGGCTCCATGGAAAATGCAGCCGCCGCTGCCTACGGTACATTTATAAGCAACGCGCCTTCTACAATACTGTCCTTATATAGACTGTGTTGCTCCGAAGTCTCGAGCTGAGAGCTGGTCAGCCTGCACTCCCATTGCTCCGGGGTGGGATCATTTCATTATTATCGTTATCCTTTTTCTTTGCATCTTTTCTTCGCTCGGTGGCTACGACTCGGCACATACCCGCTTTCGCATCGCCAAGCAAAGAGGGCATTGGGGAGGAACGTATTTTGCTACACCCTTAATTGCTACTACTGTAATATGACGCTCAAACTAGTCATGTAGGCCTGAGTACATGTTTTTTCGAAGTCGAAGGCCATAATGTATTCTCTAGGTCCGCCTTTAGTTAGCCAGAGCCAAGGGTAGACGTGGTGTAAAAGTGTGAACGATCTGCCAATTTGTAAAAGAGAAACCGAGGCTTAAGTTAGTGTGCAAACAAATGCATTATCCCAGTAGATACTGAAAGGAGAACCAAATTATCCCTGCGCGTTGGTTCCCATTGATACCACCACACGAAAGCGGCGAATACTCTATGCGCAGCCTGATCTTTAGAGCAGTTTAGTACCTGACACACGTAAATAACCTTTGTGACAAGGAAGACATTGCATACCTGCGCACAGGCGAACACAGAAAGTCCTCCTCATCCCATCCATGCTTGAAAGGCGCGCTTCACAAGCGTGGGTGCGGACGAGCAGTGCTGCCCAGTGTTCCGTATTCGATGCAAAGGCACAAGGTGCCCGAGCGGTGCACTGTTCCAACTAATACCAGCATATCTAGAGGGTTGTGTTCCCTATTAACCAAATCTTATTTTTCTCCATATTCACGACCGCTCCAGACGCGTGGCAAAACTGCTTAGTCTTCTTGAACGCTAATCTTGTCAACATAAAAATGCGTTATGTCGTCATTTTTGTATTAACACATTTAAGCTTAAACAATATTAAAACATCACCATTCGTTCAAACATGCTGACCATGCAAATACTATAGGTAGCGGGAGAACTGCCCTTATGGGAATTAGTAGGGTGGATGTACTGCACGAGATATGTCACCAAGCTACTATCCCTCGACCTTGCTTACGTGCTTTGCGTACTTTTGCAGTTCTTAATGCATCTGATGACATCAGCTTGATGGGGCGTTCATTCTTAACTCGATAAAACTATCAAGATGCCTTTCCTACGCTGAGGAATTACAGGAATGGAATTGAACTGCCCGGCCATTTCCGGAGTGAGAATGGGCTAAGTTTTTTCATTCCGAGGAATTGAAAGGAATGGAATTGCGGCAAGTTCTAATTCCCCGGAATGGAACTGGAATGAAAAGAAGGCGCCCATTCTGCAACACTGCTTAGTACATACATCTGGTTTTTGCCTGTGCCCACTTTTCTCTTCGCCGCTGTGAGGCTTCGTCCGTTCTAGAGATGACTAATAAAAACATGGCGCGAAGTCAGTCACGTGCGAGTCGGGCCGGGTCCCCTGCCCCTACAGCATAAATTAAATAAAACAATACAACTCGGCTTCCTAGATGAAGTTCAGGAGCGGTCTATGAAATTCGTGAATCCATTTGGAATTAACGTCCGTCGACATTGTCGACGAGCTGAAGGTGAGGCTCTGATATTTAAAGAGTACTCGAGAGAGTATAGTAGGCGTTTACTAAAATAAAGTATATACTTAGACCGCGTGCGCGTCATTCGCACCATATATGTAACAAACGGTAAGCTTTTATCGCTCTTCGTTGATACTAACTGCAGTTGTTGCATTTTAGAAACGCTGGTAGTGCTTTCGCGTGTTGGCTAGCAGGTGAATGTATACCGCAGATATGTATAGTCGCGAGCAAGATGATCTACAACTCTGATATTACCTTCTGAATAGGCTATAGCGACTAAACACAGCGAGCAAAAGCAAGTGTTCATGACACCAAATGCTCAAACGGAAAGGTGTGTATGGCAATTAAGTACGTCACATTTACATTAGTACATTACAAGTATTTGTAGACTAAACATTAATTCGGTGTTCGGCTCATATTGGTGACAACATAACGTCTTGACGGCATCGGCACGCGATAACGCACATGACGTTTAAGTGCTACGCCCGATATACATACATACGCTCGGCAATGCCTACACTGAATGCGTTATTCCTTTCACATTTCATGCGTAGGGATACATGCAGATGCTCGGATATGTGAAGTGTTTTACGATGTAAGAATATTCAAGCGGCGACGTGTTTTTTTTTTTTTCGTCTCGTGCTCCCACGGCGCCAACGAGCAGCGGCCGACCGAACGGCTGGCTCGATCGATGTACACACTTTTCCCATAGTGCCTCACGCTCCCGCGGGGTGTTCTGGGATTGCTTGCAAGGGTTTATTAGCAAGAATCTCCCAATGCATTCACCCTCTCTTTTTAGGATATCATCTGATGCTTTGCTATCATATCCTTCAATTAATTTTTATTATATATCTCCGCTTAATTATTATTTGCCTATAACTATCAGCGCAATTAATTTCTTTAAATTGCGGAAGGATGTCTTGAAGGGCCAGTTGGTGCCTGCTACTGCGTTGAAAACAGCGCGAAAACGGGACGAAGGGTAAGGAACAAACAACACAAGGCGCTGTTCCTTTTTCTTAGCTTTCGTGCCGTTTTCGCGCTGTTTTCAACGCAGTAACATGTAGCAACTGGCCCTTAAGCACAGCCTTCTGCGATTTGTTTCTCTTACATCAGGCTCTTTCGCACCCAGTGCTTTCCATAATTCATCAATGTGCCAGCGCTTGTGTCGTTTTTACAGCGAAAGCTGTTATGAGATCATTTCACCGGCCGTTTTTTGGCGCCGTAGTTGTCCGCCGCCGCCGGTGTCCGTAACCAGTATCGCTCGAAATAAGAAAAAAAAACTAAATAAGAAAAAAATTCCAGGATGGAACGAGGTTCGAACCTGGGTCCTCTGCGTGGGAGCCCAGTATTCAACCTCTGAGCCATGCCGGTGCTTGAAACTGCTTTGCTAAAAGGTCCTATACAGGCTTCATGTCGGGAAGGAATCACATTAGCATATGCAATATAGCGTGGTAGAAGAGTAAAATAAGCACCAAGCGTAGCCCAACGCGAATTCTGTAACAAGGCGTCACACAATGCGAATTGCGCAACGAGCAGGTTGTTGAATGCTTCCAACCCATTACAAAGGACCCTGCCATAATTCATCATCAGGCACAGCATCAACAAAGTGCGCATAATGCCTTACATGGGTTTAGCAGGTACCAACGCTCTCCGTAGAATGACAAAAAATGGCAGAGTGCCTGCTGGCCTACTTCTCAAAAATTACAATTATTTATAGCGTAGTGGGTTCCTCGCAAGTGCACATGGATTGGTTGCCAAGGAAGCCCATAAGCGCATGATACACTTCCTCTGGGTCTCAGTAAAATTACAATGATTTATAGCGTAGTGGGTTCCTCGCAAGGGCACTTGTATTGGTTGCCATGGAAGCCCATAAGCGTATGATCCATTTCCTCGGGGTCTCAGTAAAGTTATTCGCCCCCCCCCCCCGTCTCTTTCCCACGTCAACGTATGTTATACAGCATGACGGGAGAGGGAAATAGCGAGCGGGCGGCACCCAATGCAAATTACATAACTGGTGGGCCGTTTAGAGATTCCAACCCATTACAAAGGGCTGAGCCATAATTCTTCATCGTCATCAGTCGTCGCGTGAACAAAGTGCACATAATGCCTTACAGACGTGTAGCTGGTGCCTCGCTTCTCCGCAGAATGACGAATAATGGCTTAGTAGGTGCTTCCAAACTTCACAAATTGTGATTTATGGCGTAGTGGGTACCTTTCTAGTGTACTTGTATTGTAGCCCCAAGAGAGCTTAACGGGCTCTAGAAACGCCGCTCTTCCAGCTTTCGCTGTGACTGTGCTGCGGTTTTAGCGCAGACCTGGCGATTTTTTCCTTAGCCTTTGTCCAGTTTTCGCGCTGTTTTCAACGCAGTATTCCTTTAAATCGTGATCTCTCGTAAATGTTTCTTGTGGCACATGTGAGTGATAAATGGCATCTATATTAAAGGAATAATTATCATTGATTACGAATTAATGATATTTATCGCTGCTAATAATTAACGATTTTCTATCATTTCCCGCCATCGTGCTATAACTGCATAGATTGAGATACTAGCTATATGTCTTAATTATGTCCTACACTGACAGCTTGCACCCCTACATTTAAAATATGTTGAATTCGTTGTCGCCATTCGTCAGTAATGCACTGCATGCCAAGGTGTGAATGTAGATCAACATTAGTCATTCTTGCTGTGAATTCTGCTTGGTTAACCTAATTTTAAAACTTCGCGCAGGTTGCACTGAGTCGCGCAAAGCTTGGCTAGAGGGGAGCTGGTCGACACTTGGCTGGTCCTGGCTTGATTAGCCAAGTGTCGACACGTGCATTCACACGCCGATGCACGAAGTGTTCACGGGATCACATTCTAAATCACGAGTATAGACTATAGTTGTAATCGGGTTCGATTGGGTATCGCTTGGCAATCACAACACCAGGTAGGATAATTAGCTGAAGTAGATTCATTAGAAACATTCGGCAGATCCCACCCCTTGTGGGAATCGGTTTCATGCGAAGCAGCCAGCGAGTACTTGTATGCTGTATATTACGGCTTTAAGCCAAGCGTTACGAGGTGGATCGACGTGTTTTTGTAAGTGTAGTAGCTGTGTGCCCATTGTGGGCTTACCAGGCGTGTCAACACTGGCGTTTAAATGGTAACTTATGGTGCGACGTAACGACAGCCCTCACGTTAGAGTACATACGTCATAAGTGCGCCTAATTGTGCAATCATGTGAATATCATATGTGATTTTTGTTAATGTATTTTTTTGGGCTCGAGCAATGCTTCAATATAGCTTGCTGAATCATAGGAATGCAAATGTAATGTTTATTAGAGTGCTATAAAACCGGATCCAACACTAGAACCACAGACGTTGATCTGATATGACGCCTTTATCGTAGAGGTACATATGTAGTGTTTATTGCTTTCTTGTAAGATTACATAGCCAGCACCACAACTGACGTTGCACCGACGTTAAGCTTGCATAGGCTGTTTTCCAAGCCAGTTTATAGACTTGTGTGGCTCTGGGGTAGAATACATGATTTCCACGCAGAATGCTTGGGTTCGATTCATGCTGGGATCCTAAATTTTATTTACTCCATTTGTCGGGTCAACGCTGCTGATGTCGTTTTTTCTTAAGCTCTCGCATTTAAATGACTAATGCCAGTTCTCGCCGTTCATGGGTAGATATAAAGTGACAATCGCCTGTGGCGCATACCCGTACACCGCGGCCCGTGGTAAACGGGCATGTGCCACACGTGTCTGAAGGAAAGGGTTTGACGACGTACGTGACAGGATTTTCAGGTTATTCATGTCATGACCGGACAGTCATATTCCTCAAATCCTCTGACCCTCCCATGCAAATTTTGGTCTACACCAAGTAAAAGAGGCGATCATGAGAGCCTCCAGACGTAGATAGATAGATAGATAGATAGATAGATACATAGATAGATAGATAGGAACGCTCACAGTAGCTAAGAAATGCTTCGCATTTAATGATTGGCTTCATAGCATTGTAACGGAAAAACAGCGCGAGAAGACAGGGACGGAAGGGGCACACACACAACGCTCGTGTGGGTGCCCCTTCCGTTCCTGTATTCACGCTCTGTTTTTTCGTTACTATGCTACCAAACCAACTAGCCCACCGACATGCAATAGCTTAATAGGTCTAAGTGGCACATTGGAGTCTTGGTCTCGGATACCTTGCATCCCAAGTCGGACAAGTCTTAATTATAACTTAATTAGCCTAACTCGAGGTTCGGCCTCGACTAGCTTGCATTCGAAGTCAATCTAAGCCTAATGAGCTAATTATCCTAATTAAAGCTAATTAGGCGCAGTACTATTTAATATTACTTAGGCTTTCCTCGGCACATCTTGCCGAGCGCGGCATGGCTACGCGCACCAGAATTTCAAATCGGCTTAAAGGGACACTGAAGCGGTTTTGAATTTGCGAATTTATTGCAAATTCGGTATCGCGACCTCTTAGAACATGCCTGCGAAGGTTTCTTTCCCCGATTTTTTCGACTTAACAACGGTGCTATAAGCGAGCAAACTTTGGCCGAGGGAACGCCCCCCTAGGCGCGCGGAGCGTAGGGGAGAAGGACGGCAGAGAGAGAAACGTGGAGAGGTGACGTCATCGACAGGATCGAGCAGGGCCATTGCGCCTGTTTGCTTCGGTTTGTTCCTTGTTTCTGCTGCGACCTGCTGCCTAGCGAAGCATCAGTTGTGCCAGTTCTCAGGGGTTTCTTGCCGTTGCACTGTTCTCTTGTTTCGATTAGATTTTAGCTGTCCGACATTCACTAGTTGTGTTTGTCGGGGGTTGAAGCGTACTCGCGATGCCGCAGTACTGCGCGGCATATGGCTGCTGCAACACTTTCGGTCGCGATGAGGTCGATTTGCATAAGTTTCCTCGGGATCAGAAGATGGCGGCAAAATGGGTCACTGGAGTTAAAAGAAAAGACTTCAAACCTACGAGAGCAAGTGTGCTGTGCTCTAAGCACTTCCATGACAGCGACTACGTACGAAGCCCGTCTCTGATGCAGTCGCTGGGATTGACGATCAAGTCTAGCGACTGAACAGCGACGCGGTTCCTTCTGTGTTCCCGCACCTGAGGGGGGCCCTCGCCCAGGACGTAAGGTGCTTCCGTGTTAAACGCTTTGATATGGCTTACGATGAGATCTCGAAATCGGGTACTCTACACGACAGTCGCATACTTATTACGCAGCAAATATACCGTTTGCATTTCAACACACCATCATTTCAGTACTGGCCAGAATTCCAAAAAGAGACGACACTGTAAACAGAACTGCAATATATGAGCCAAACTATCCATGCACAAGATCAGAGGCGTAGGCAGAATTTTTTCAGGGGGGGGGGGGGCAGGTCCGTGATCTGAAGTGGGGGCCGGGGAGGGAGATGTGGTCGAGTGTCATTTTGTGCTCTACGCTGTGGCAAAAAAAAATTCGGGGGGGGGGGGCACGCGCCCGGTGTGCCCCCCCCCCCTCAACCTGGCTACGCCACTGCGCAAGATTGCAGCGCAGTTCGGAACACATGTCACCACTGCGGCAAAGAGCGGCTCTCGTGTGCTTTTCTTTTTTGTTTCTTTTTCTCTCACGATAGCACACTCGCTCATCACATGCTTCTTGCCCGCTGCGAAGTGCGATACTGATTGCGTCAACAACGCTGCACTTTGAGCAGTGAAATTCACGAACAGCTGATGTTGTCGCACGATGTGCGCGCGCAGCGCGGACCCTGCCAATACGCGGCTAAAAGCGAGTGCCAATGCTGCTGTTCCTTATCGGATTTAATATACACGGCTGAACGTATCATTTCTATCAGTTTACTGCAGTGAAACTAAGCACTAACGTGCATCTTACACGTACCAGTCCATGTTTCCGACGCGGGTGAAGGTTACCAGTTGGGACACGCTTTCTTGTGCCGCATTATCGTCGCTGGCAGCATCTTCGGTCGTCGCTCTTACAGTGGCGACCGGCTCGAACATGTACGGACATACAGTGAACTCGTTACCGCTGCCAGATTTCGCCATAACAGCAACTACACGCAGATTTCAACAAAAAAGAAAAGAAACACTGTATCGCCTTCTGGAATGCGCCGTCAGCTATCTTCACGATGCCGTCGATGATGTCACGGAGCTTCGACCAATCATAGACGGCGGCGAGACTCCCAATGCCGCCCGAGGCGCCTGTTGCTCGTTTTCGGCAAAATAAAGTTATTTGCATTGGTCTATGCAAATTTTCGACATGATTTTCGAGTTTGGCGCACGAAATTACTTAACATGACACGATAACCTCGTTTTTTTTTTCAAAAGTGCTTCAGTGTCCCTTTAATTATGACTAATTAAATTAGCCTTTGACTTGATTACACCTGGCTAATTAGGTTTTGCCCTGCTCAACTAGGCTTAATTAGGGTTGGCTACGATTCACTTGGCTTAGCTAGGCACAGCTATGCTTAGCGCGCCGGCATGATGACGACTGTTTGTCGACATCGCGAGTCGGACAAAGGGTGGGCATAACAGCTCTGATATAAGAATAAATATTTTAATTGTGCTGCAGAGCCCCTAATTGCCAATTAGCAAAACATTCTAAATGTATTCAGCCTCTCCCTGTATGCTTTCGTTTGATGCATTACAATAATATCGTCCTGTTAATTCATTGATCATCTACCCACACTTGATAGTTGCCTACAACGATCACTAATAAATTATAAAATATGTTTCTCTTGCATAAAATTCATTTGACACCTTCAATCACTCGGTTCCATACATTTTCCCCCAAAATCATCCCTGACTACTAATCATCGATCAAGATAATTGCCTGTTACTATCTATCTCTCATCGTAATTTCATACATTGAATACCGTATATATTTCATGTACGTATGCTTCTATACTGAAAGCCTTCTATTATGAGCTTAAAATTGGCCATTTCATTATTACAAGCGATGACTTATATCGTCAGGGTGCAAATGTGCATAGTGTTGCTGAGTAAACATCAGTCATTGTGACTTCTTGCGGGTCATTGCGAAATTGTTAATTATCCGTAATATTTAAGCTAAAAGACCTCCAATTACGAATTAGCAACGTAAGATCCTTATATGTAATTAAGCTAAAAGACCCCTAATCACTAACTAGCAACTTAAGATTCTTATCTTTCATCCTTTTCGTCTCCACTCCATGTGATACAACGCGATCATCCGATTAGTTGATTCTTAATTACCCCTTTCCTATTTAATACTAAGTGTAAGTATTATTATTCCAGAGTACGATTACCATATCTTTTATCATATGCAGCTTTTCTGGACACCAGCGGCCTAGTTCGCGTGAACGACACCACGTGGCGTATCGACCTTAAAGAATTCAAAAGTCCCGCCATGACGTATGCCGTGACGCTGCACTAAATAAAAGAGAATCAAAAGAAACAGTACACACGTCCCGAGACTGTCGCTTCACCTCGGTGCGCAGAAAAGAGAGCGCTGTTTGTCGGCGTTATCTCGACGGCGACGACTGGCAATGAATTGGCAGTTTTTCGAGACGTGCCATGCCAAATGTCTGGCCGTTATAGACGCGCCCACGATGCATGAAGAGAATCCTGTTTTTATTTGTTTGTTTATTTGTTTGTTTAGTTTCTTGCGCAGCCGTACTGGTCGGATATTGGAGCAGCACGCGGCTTTGCGAGTTTCTTTTTTCAGCTAGCGGGAACCATTATGTTCTGGTACGAACAGGATATTGTGGTTGCATAATAAACCGAATTTCCTTTGGTGTACCACTTGGGTGATGCTCGTTTGCTCCTTGCGTTACCTCAAATTAGAACTGGGTAAGTTTGAGAACTCTAGGAATGAGAGTAAAAAAAAAAAGGAAGTTAAAGATAGTTTTTATTTGTTTTCATTTAGTTCTTATTGAAATGTGGCTGCCACCGCAAGCTTGGCGCCGTCTAAGCGGGTGTGTAGAAATGATACAGTCGTTGAAAGATGATCTTGTACACCGGAAAATGTGAACTTGGTTAGTTTTTTTTTTTTTGTTAGGAATGAACGTATATCAGAACATATACAACTGACGTGTTGTGTAATAATCTCTAGATCTGCCGTCTATCCCGCTAAAAAGGCACTTATCTATCCTAATTGCATTTTTCTTCTTTTTTTTTTTTTTTTTCCCTTTTTTTCTCACGGTCGACTGACTCATATGCTGGAGGTGATTGTCATGAATCCTGTTGGCGCAGATACACCAATAGGTTACTTTAATGGGCTGGAAGTTCTCCTGAAGCTCTCCTTTCATGTTCTGAAGGCGCAGTCCCTACTGAAAATTCCCTATATATACAGGACCCATACATATGATGTTATTGGATACAGGTCGTATAGGGGATACGGCTTTATAGGTGATACAGGTGTATAGGTGATACAGGTATACAGGTTTATAGGTGATACAGGTTTATAGGTGGTATAGGTTGTATACGTGATATAGGTCGTATAGGTGATACAGGTAGGTTTATTATATGGGTGTTACAGGTGATATGGGTAACATGGGCCGAATCAGCGATTTGGGTCACAAATGACGTGCAGCAAAAGAACATATTGATAAAGACATGCCAGTTTATGAAGCGTGTAATAAAAGCAAATATATGCAGCAATTCAATCTGTAATGATATCTCGCAGCAGTCTAATTATAAGAATGTAAGAATTCACTGTTGCACTTACATATATACATTAAGAAAAACGATCAGGCAAGAATATTTGGTAACTGATTATTTATTTTAATCTTTAAGCACCTCCGCAATAAAACGGCACCATACACGCACATGCACAGTGATGCAGATGCTGTGATTTCTTCATTGTGTAAGCTGCAGCGGACCTTCGGTGTTCTGTAAAGTGTTCAAGTCAAAATGGAAAACACAGATCTGTTAACATCTATATTTATTTTTACGAAAACTCCAATAGGGACGAATGTCATCATTTAGTTGGCGTAGCGCCTGTTTCCGAATAACCAGGGCAAGGCCTGCCTGTAAGAAATACAAAAAAAAAGAGAAAATCTTGTCATAAAAAATAAAATAGCTAGAAGAGGACGGTTTAATAATGTAAACCACAATAGTTACGTAGTTGCATACTGATACAACATCCAACGCACAATACTTTTTTTCAGTTTTCATGACTTGCGAGTAGAACGTACGAAGGCAGTGAAAATGATAAACTTACCTTCAAAGATAATCAACAGAGGCGCGTTGTTTGGAGATCCAGCAAATACAGAAAATGTTGATGGCAGATCATGGTGACGGTATCTGTCTCTGCAGCTTTGCAGAAGGGAAGCTGCGATGGAGTCTTGCATGTAGGCTGAGGTGTCCATTTTTCCGCAGGAAAGTTGCGATGCTGGGTCTGGTGAACAACCGTTCCGCCGAAACAAACTTCCATGCACGGCCACAATTGCAGCACATGAGCGAAGTATGTTCTTCACTCTTTCGCTGATAGCCTGTGCATATCGCGGTACTCGATGTCCACGAAATCAGAGCAAGAGAGATCGCAAGTGACGAACACGCCCGCACTCGTGACGCTGGTGAGCAATTCTGAAGAAGAAAGTGCGGCGCGGAGGGATACACAACAAGAACTAAAGTGACCGTCAGAAATTTACACTGGTGTAACTGCCAATAAATTCTGCAAAGCTTATTTGTGAACTATCAAGTTTTCATGGCGCAATATTAGCACCCTATAAAATACAAATTGATCTTTTCTCGCGTTATTTTCTTGATCGCAACAGTAGACGGGCCTCCTTGCACCTGTGCAGCGAAAGTCGGCGACGTGTGTTCTCAGAATTCTTCGCCCCTCATGGTCTCGCCACGTGCAAAGACTACCGCCCGCGACTTACCAGACAGGCGAGTTTCGGAACAATAGGGCGCGCCTTTTCCCCCCACGGGGGAGAGCAGCTTAAAAATGCACGACCGTTGAAAGACGCGTTCATCGAATCCGCATTCTTTTCGCCTAAGCCGGCTACCACGACGTGTTTTATTGCCATTTTTATCGTACTTCTCATGAATAAATAGTAATAAAATAATAATAATAAAGACACTGCCTGTCAAAGCATTGAATACACATTGCGATAAACATTGAATCAAGCGTATTTTTGCTAATTTTTGAAGGCAGCATTTTAGCGCATCATTGAAGCAAATGCACGTGTCGCACTTGACCGCGACCCGATCCGTCTACACAGTTCAGAAACACGTGCGCCGCACAGTCAGTGCCTGAAAGCATATGCTTGCATGCAGTTTTATGTAATACAATGCTGCTCCATTGAGTGCTGTAACTGAATCCTCAAGTTTGGTTTATGCCTAATTCAGGACCCTTATTAACGAACATGTCTTACAGAAAAACGTAAAAATATGCGTAAGAGAAAACTGCAGCCAATAGTGCTGGCCATATGACACACACACGCGCGCGCGCACACACACAAACACACACACACACACACATAATAAGTTGTGTGAATTCTACCCCAGAAGCTAATGTAGGTGTCAACATCCCTCATTGAGAGCGCTCAATACTAGGTCAATTAAATGTGTAGTGACCGTGGGTCAATTAAAACTTTCTTAATGTATGTCAATTAAAAATAAAATGAGCGAGAGTCAACTGAATATTTGAAACCTAATGTCAATTCAATGTTTATTGAGGGCACTCATTAGAAGCTGCCGTTTAATTGACCAGCTATTGAGTCAAAAAGGCCTCGGTTCGGGGTCAATTGACACGCAAAGTGCATTTTTGTAAGGGGTGCGCGTGCAAAAAGATATTGTAAAAGGTGTAGATGAAAGCGGATGATTATGTGCTGCACTGCCACTTGTCAAGATAAAAAAAGCCTGCTGCTTCGAGAGCTAGATTGAGATGAAAGGGACTTTGAAAGATAACATTGAGAATTAAGTGCTGTCCTGCCACGTATAAAGATAAAAAGGCGAACTATTGATCAGGAAGAGATTGTGAGAGGTTTGAATGAGAACGGATGAAAGAAAACAACTCCTGTGTTGATCCTATATGCCGCCATATAGGTCCTGGCCGGCCCTATTTGTATCCTATAACCGCCATATGGGTCCTCTGGAGGTCCTATTTGAGTCCTATATACCGTCATATGGGTCCTCTGTAGGTCCTACTTGCATCCTATATACCGCCATATGGGTCCTGTTTAGGTCCCATTTGGATCCTGTTTGGATCCTATATACCCCCACACGGTCCTATACAATTCCTATATTTAGTCCTGTAAGTCCTGTATAAAACCATACGGATCCTGTATGAAACCATATAGGTTTTTTCAGTAGGGTTGTCGGAGTTGCAGATCGACGAAAGTAATGATTTACATATATAAACGCGCGTAGGTCACGCCACAGACGCTGCTGTGCGCGTCCGCGGTAAATCAGTGCCTCCACACAGGACTCATTCAGCACAAAGATTCCAACAGTCATCTTTTTGTAAGCTTGGCAAGGCAGTGTCCGCCGAAATACAGTCCGCACACCGCGTTTGTCCTTCGCCTTACGCCCCGTCATTACGCTCCCTTTATTTTTCATTCTTGGGTCAGCGTGCGCTAGGGAGTTATGGAGCCGTACGGTAGATAAGGCTGTTCAGTGGAACAGCGCAGCCACCTTTCCGGTGATCGCGGGCCCTCGTATACTGTTCACAATATCATGTGGTTATGTACGCATCCGGGGCATGCAAAGCAAAGAGTACAATATCTAAAAAAAAAGATGTGTCAACGCACGCAGACGTATATCGTTCAAGAACAGCAGAACGACAGTACATAATCTGCGCAATAGCTTGCGTCCACAAAACATTATAAAGAACCAGTGTGCAGTAAAGGAACATTACTCGGGCCGCTCTCGTTGTATACAGTTTAAACGCACGATCAATCTTTTTATTTGGTTTGCGGCGCACGGATCATACACATGTCCAGGCCTTGTTTATTTCGAAGAAAACGACAACACACGCTACTGTGGAGGGTGTAGATATTGTGGCAAAAATAATGAGCCGAGGAAAGCAGAATATGTGAAGAGTGTTTATGAATGGGTATCTTTATCTGATGAGTGTTTATGACGCGTGTATGAAATCGCAGTGGGAAATACAATGGAGATGTATTGTAGTGCAAGGTTGTCTTAGAAGTTTGGCATTCACACATCCTTAACAACGTACTCTTTCCTTGAACGCCTACCTCAGATCGGAAGCGCACGCCACTATAGAACATCATTTCGGCTTTTCTAAGTGGTGCGCCTGTTGCAGCTGCCGTCTGGTTGAGTGTTCAAGCGCGCAGAGCTCTGATGTTGAGTTCTCATCAATTTGTGGCAACACAGTGAGGTGCGCTGACCATTTAGCGCTGGATGACGAAAGAAGCGGCCTCATTTTCTTCGTCCGAAAACTTCGCCAGTGACTGCGGCTCAGCCATTCCGTCGCCTCTCCTTGTGGAGACGCTAGCAGACGACTCCGCGACGGTGCCCAACAAAACATGGCAGACGCGCCCAGTCTTGCCGAATCCCCAAGCATTATGAATATCCCCTATTATTGTTTCATGATACTAGAACATTCAGTTAGATAAAAGGCACAAGGAAAACCACGAATAAAATATGTGATTTCAATCCCAGATCACCTGTAGATGTATAATTATCGTGGTGACATCCAGTTTAAACGTGTGAGCCGACAGATAGAAACACAATATGCAATATATTTTGTGTAAAGATATGTAAACTGCCTCGGACAGGTTCACCGATGTTTCTATATGGTCAGCTATCGAAACTTTGATTAGGCTATTTGAGGCACATTACTTCTGTTTCTAAAGTTTTTAATGCGTGTTGACATCCAAGATATATTTACTTTACCTGAAGCATCTTTTAAGATAAGGCATAACATGTCCGCGAAGATAACCAGCAGTTTAAAGATAGGACGTGGTTTCAATTGAATGCCATTCGGCGTCGCTGAAAGACATAGAATATATGGCGAAATGAAAATGGGTATTTCACTATGAAGAAAAGGCCAGCCTAAGTCGAAAAAAATTATAGGTTTTTGATGCATTTCCCTAATTTGAGGTATTATGGAGTGGGCAGCGCAACGCTGCAGTGATTTGAAAAAACGCTAAATCACTTGGCGTTATAGAAATATCTGAAATAGCAAGAATTACCATCAACCCGACCGCTGCGACAAGATACAAGGTGTTGGTAGCAGGTTAGCACCCCTGAACACGACGTACTTGTCATTTGTCATATAACTAAGACCACTTTGCTTTCAGATGAATATTTATGCATTTCTGTAGCGTGAAACCAAAAGGGCTGTATTATATTTTTTTCTCTCATAACCCATCCTCCACCTTGCAAGATTCCAAAGACGAATTTGCAATAGATATCTCTATTTCTTCTGTCCTCTTGCTGTTCAAACTTTACATATATATATATATATATATATATATATATATATATATATAAATGCGAAGAATTTCTTAGTGCACCATGGCACTTTGAGCGTTTCATCTATCTATCTATCTATCTATCTATCTATCTATCTATCTCACAAATTCATAAAAACATGAATTCATTACCTCTGCGAACGTCATACGTGGTGACGTCTCCAGAGCTAACGCAGCGCACTTATGGCGTTACCGCGATACTTGTATAGAGAAAATGAGATACCAATGCTCTCCTTGAAATCAGTTAGATCAGAAACATTTCGTTTGCGATATGTATAGTACAAAATATGTCAGTCGTCGCAACGCGTGTACACATAGGACAATAACAGACTGCACCTGCCTTATCGAGAATGTATGCGAACGCTTCAAGAAAAGTATTTGCTAAATATTATGTGAATGCTTACGACGGTGTACGTTTGTTGTCGGAAGTTTGTACTTGCAAATTATTTACCCGTTGCGAAAAAGAAACCCCGTGGGTTGAAAGAGATTCAAAACTGTCATTTCAAGTAAGGCGACAATATACATTCATGTAACAATATACCATAATTTTAAAAGATTAGTAGCTATTCACTTAGTGGGAGAATATGGCAAGTGAAGGAAGGCGTGTACGTGCCTTATCTCATGCTTTTAATTCTTTCTATCGCATTGCCCAATGCTCCCTCCTAACTTCTTCTTTCCTTTATGCTTGGAATTGGACCTTCACCCACGTGCTCAAGAGCGCAACGCTCCTGTTGCCCCAGGCATTAACGAGAGTCAAAAGTGAAACAATGAAATGCAACGCTCAAAGAAAACGAAATCTGGTAACGTTAATTGACAGGTGACCCTGATAAAAAATCAGATTGCCGTATCAGAAATGGCTGATCGCCCACAAGCCAGCGAACAATAGAGTATCTAGTTTTCGAAAACGGACCCCGGCGGCGCGCCGGCATTGGACCGATCTCGGCCCAACGTCGGCAAATCAGGCTCGCGTTACTTTGACCCAAATCGGCCCGATGTCGCCTAGCCGGTGTTGGGCCGATTGGGGCTTCTCAGCTTTGGGCCGATGTGGGCTGGTCAGCGTCGGTCTGAGACGGCCCTGCCGTTATTCAGCCTATCACGGCAAGCCGTCAATGAGCATCTGTAAGCTGGCCGAACGTGGCGTGATGTCGTTCCCGCCGACGTCGGGAAGTCCCCGTGTGACCGTTTCCGCCGGTTTTTATGGTCTTTTTGCCGTGGTGGTTTACCGTGGGGTAAATACGGTAATACTGTACCGTCGTGGTCTGCACGTAGCTAGTTTAGATGTCGACATCGGAGGTTATTGTTCTATGCGTACAGTAACTTGATTACAACGGCTGGTACACGTATTTCAATTCAATTTCAATTCAATTTTATTTTCCAGTATATACATGCTGGATGCTAGAATATTATAAAGCAAAACGGCTGCGTCCCAACCACGGTATTTCGGTATTACTGTAGTTACTGTAAACTAAGTCAGCAGTGCCAAAATAGCATATTCGCGGCCCAACAGCATTCATTGACTACCACTGGCGCCGTATTTGGTAAAATACTTCGTAATTACAACAACAGCTCCGCTGAGCTCTTAGTGTGCCGTTCAGACCCAGAATTCTGTCTAACCGTGCAAGGACAAGAAGGCAAGGCAATATTGTATCCAACACAAATAAAAGGATGAAGGGCCTGCTGCACCATCTACGCATGCGCCTGGGTAATGAAGGAGCAACACACTTGGGAGGCGATACACACAAATTGTTTCACAGATATGAACACACGCCAGCAGTTCCGGAATATTTATGCCATAAAGGAATACCTAAACATCTGTAGATACCATAGCCAACATCTAAAACATTACCACAGCCACCGTATTTCTCATGAAAAGCAGTAAAATACTGATCGAGAATGGGGTCAGGCGAAGAGTTAATATCTCTTCGGTGTTGTTCACGGCACATTCACTACAAATATTTATAGAACGGGAAAAAGATGAATAAGGATTGACGGAGAATATCTTAGCTACTTGCGAATATCTCAGATATCGTGCTGTTCAGTAGAGACGGTGAGGAATCACCTAAAAAATTCTGGAGATGTAAACGAAAGAAGCGGTAAAGTAGGATTAAAGATCGACCCGATGAAAACAAAGATAATATTTGGCCGTCCGGCGAAAAATCGCAATTAACAGTGGCCACCAGACTAGAAGCGTGTGTATAGCGTGAGCTCATTACTGGCTGAGGTGCCCCTCCTCCCCCTCTTCGCCATTCACCAAAAAATAAGGTTCGGTCGGCTCGCAAACGTTATGCATTCGAAACAGATGACTGCCAATTAAAATTACCGCGATTATTTCAGCAGAAATTACAATTTTTTAGTGATAAGTTACGGGCCTGAAAGATAAACTACTGCACGAGACATGAAACACATGGCGAGTGGTACCATAAGATCCCATGAAGTCTACATCTAAACAAGGTAGACACGCACGTACGCACTGCTAGTCCCAAGGTAAGATTGTAACGGTAAGGAATCGTGCATGAATACCTCTCACGCGTGCCCGTTGGATAAGTTAGAACACGAGCGAATAAAAAATGCAAGTGCACTATAGTAATAGAATGCACAAAAAAGGATTGTGAATAACAATGCGTAAGGTTAAGAGAACATATCTGATCAGACGTAAGAGCAGTCAACACGTGGTCTTATATGAGGCGAACGAGTCCAATATGGAGCGAATCCATATTCTTTTCTCAAGTAGTGTACCAACTAGCTCGGCAACACACCTTGTTTATGTTTAGATGTGAAGCATCATATAGCGGAGTTCAGTCCGGTGGTGGTGGTGTGCGGCGTGACCACCCCTACCGCGCATGCGCAAGCCGTCTCCACACACCTCCTCTCCGTGTACACAACCCTCTCCCATCCCACTCTGCACTCCCCCTCTAAAACGCGGATTCCACATGCCGAAACGCTGCTTCGCAACGCCTCATAGTCCCCTTTAGCGGGAGATGGTGTGATTTTTTTACTACTTTCACAAGGTAAAATTATGTGAATCACTGAAGCAAATGCGCTTGTTACGTTTGACCGCAACACGCGCGTGTTGGGCCCCGTGCGCATCGCCTTTTCAATGGCCTTTAGCCTGGTTTCGGGTCTCCGTGGATGCCTCAACCGTACCGCAAAGAAACGAACGTCTGTGCGCGTAACATTGGCCGTTTCAAACTATCCTAGAATGCCTACTGCAAGTACAGTCGGCAAAGTGTCCACTACACCATAATTCTTCTTTTTGCGGATCATCAAAGGGCCCGCTACTCGAGCGTAAGGCAACACGTGAACCTGCGCTGCTGCTCACTTTGTTGATACTTTTGCTGATGATGATTATTAAAGATGTCTGAGCGCTTGGTAATGGGTTGGCCTTTAGAAAAAAAATTGGGGGACGCCTAAGCTTCGCCTTTAAGAGTTGAACGCTACAGCAATATCCTGCCCCTAGTGCGCGCTTCGAACACTACGAGTGTTTAACAGAATGCGCACAATAAGGCGTGTGCCTTATGTAATGGGTAGCATGCTTTAAACCAGGAGTAATTATGCGCGAGAACCTTTTCCGAAGCTGCGATGCACCCACTACGTGGTCTTAAGGGAATACGCGCAGTAATGTGTGTGCCTTTTGTAATGGGTGGCTGTCTTTAAACTACCAAGTCGTTATGATATTGACGTGGTGTGACGCCCGATCGCAATGTACGCTTGTACCACGCAATATTACTGCCATATTACATCTCGTACTGTGACACGATCACAGCACGCGTATCTTTGGGAAGCATCAAAGTTACTTTCAGTGCAGCTCCGAGCAGAGGCGTGGCTGTGTGGTAGAACATCTGCTTGCCGCGCAGACGGCCTGGATTCGATTCTCACTCGGACCCAACATTTTTATTATTTATTTTATTTGCAGCTTTTTCGATTTTTCGGTCACGGACAAGATGATGATTTTTCGCTCACAACCAACGGTGCCGACGCCGACGGCGGAATTTCTGCGATACGAACTCTTTAACGCTATCGCGTTAACATACGTGTACACGCACAGATAGGAGACATTTCGTGTAGTTTATGAGCACTCGCGCCACATAGTCAGCGGCTAAAATTATATAAAGGATCCAGTGCTATAAATATGATTTATTCGCAGAATTAGTATTCAAATAAAACTTCCTCCACTAAAAGCACTCGTGCGGGAATGTTTGGGCGAATCTTAATGCTGGATATATAGTGAAGTCGGCCGACCAATGGCAAAACATTTACGAAAAAGAAGTACTTTGAATTTGACCCATGCAATTATTGGTATGTGCCATAAAATTTCTACATTTTGATAGCGTTGAACAACTGGTCAACGAAGTGGCTATCTAATGTGAGTCAGTAATTCTTGCGGAGGTCACCTTTTTGGGTAGAATTGTGACTGTGCTAGCGATAACTGTTAGTAATTGTCATAGCAGAGACTAACAACAGAAGGCAAGCTATTCAGTCGGCGATGTGCGTACGAATCGTACGTGATTCATTAGTACGACACGACATATGCACTTCATTATGTGTGCTAACACACCAGTTCATGTAGCGGCTTTCTGCATCTTAGGCGACAAACATTGAAGCGCCTAATGCTTTATTGCATTGCGAGTGTGTGCCGTGTTTAAGAAAAAAATGCACACGAACAAAACTATTCCGAAGCGCGCACGCGTGGTGTTCCGGCAATGAAATGCGTACGTAGGACGCGTTCGACCTCTGAATAATATGTAGCTCACTAGCATAGTCTTCAGTAATCCAACCAGGAAACGATGACGACGGCGAAGCTACCAGCACGAGGCGGTCGCGCGTGTTCTTGTTCGCGTCTGTGTAAAAAGGTTCCAGAAGAATTATATTGTTACTGCATATGTGATTTATGTATGAGCATCTGTGTAGTAGGGAACAGGGAGGCTAGAGTAGAAGAGGACGTTCGGCTAGGGAGAGAGGCCTCCGGTATGCGTTTGTTCAACACCTTCACGTCTACCGGTACGTCGCAGCTCAATAAACCCTTTCGTAGACGTAACAGAATGGTGGAGGTGCGGGTACAGCACGTCAACGTACTACGGAGCCACAGCTGTTTGAGCTTGGCCGGAGCCATCGTCTTGCCGGTCTGCCACCGACAACATTCATCATGGCCCAGAGCGGCGCAGGTCAAGAATCAACAACCTCAACCGTGCAAAGGTCAGCGCCGGCTGCACCGCGGCATCACTATATCGAACCCCGCTCGTTCGCGGGTAGGGCAGGAAAAGATGTGGACGCGTGGCTGACGCATTACAACAGGGTGACTCGGTACAACTGCTGGAATTTCACCGACCAACTGGAAAATGTCGCGCTGTTTCTCACGGAAACCACCCTGATGTGGAAAACCGCGAAGAGTTCTTAACGACGTGGGATCTTTTCGCTCAAGAACTCAACAAGTGCTCTGGCGACTCTGATTCGAAAAAGAAAAGCGCGGAGCGGACGCTGGCTCAAAGAGCTCAGACTCCTGGAGAGACATACACCACCTAAATTGAGGAAGTTCTGAAGCTTTGTAAGACCTTGAACCCCGCGGATGTCTGAAGAAGACAGGGTAGGACACCTCCTGAAGGGTATAGCAGAAGACGTCTACAGTTTTCTCATAGGTAGGGAAGACCTCACATCCGTCTCCGCCGTCCAACGTCACTGCCGTACGTTTGAGAATTTGAAGACTCGTCGCATTGCGTCGAAATTTGGTAGGCTGACAAATGTAACAACGGTCGCCAGCGTCGACGTGAGCCCTCCCGTCGACCTTGCTACTACTGTCCGGGCAATCATGCACGAAGAGCTACTGCGAACGACGTATTGGTCGACGACACCATCCATCATCCGCCTAGCTGTCCAACCTACTACACGGCTCGGTTAGCTCCTTTGCCACCATCGGTATGTGTGACGGACAGCAGCGAAGCTCGCACTTCGTGGCTACGTCGGGACTCATCCTGGTCTGACCAGCGGTACGACCAACGAATTCGTTCCGGCCCCACCCCACAGAGGCGGGCAGTTCCCGTTCAGCAAGCTGACCCAATGCATTCGGTTAGACGACACTTCACAACAGAGCGCTCTCAGCAGTGGTCCGGCGAGTGTCCTCTACCAGTCTGCTACAACAGTGGCGTCGAAGGCCACATTGCCAGGTACTGCAACCGAGATTCCACCGGTATGGTTCTGCACGAGCACCGACGTTCCCGGGGAGCGCATCTCAGGAGATACCAAGACCATTACGAAACCGTTCTCCGGCCTCCGACCGCATTGTGACACCACCACCGGCCCCTCGTTCCAACCGATCGCCATCTCCTCGGCGCCGCTATCCCTCGCCTCCTCCCGAAAACTAGTCGGCGCGGCCTTTGGAGGTGAAGTCGCTGGACAGTGCTCGATTAAACCGTAATACCTGCTTTAATTTGCATGCTTAAAAATAAGGTTCCTGTGCTTATCGATGGCGTCTCAACAATGGCCCTAGTGGATACAGGTGCAACCGTGTCAGTGATGAGTCTTGTGTTTTAGCGCCTCCTTGGAAGAAAAGTTATGTTCCACTGGGACCGTGCTGATACGTTTCACGGAGTTAGCGGAGATGTATTACAACCTGTTGGTGTCTGCACTGTGGCTGTTAGTTTGGGGTGTCAGTAATTTATTGCGGAATTTGCTGTTCTCCTTCATACTATGCACGATGTAATTCTGGGACTCGATTTGCTGAAGCCTTGTGGTGCCACTGTCGACGCCACCGTAAGCCTGTTCACCTCAGTTGCATAAAGAAGAAGCTTTTAATACCCTACTGTACCCTGTCAGTTGTGCAAGGGCCCCATACTGGTTTATGGGCGATCAACTGCTCCGATGAACCTACAGCGCTAGTGGAGGGTCTAAAACTTGCAAAATTTCGTCATCATCAAATATACTCACTTGTCACACTTGCATAGAGCAGCGATCTTCGGATAAAACCGATTTCTATAATCTGCACGCCAGGTACATCTTTATCGTAGCTATGATTGAGAAGTCTCGCAGTACCAATGAATGCAATAAACTGGCGAGTATTCTACGCGAACACGCTGGTCTGTTCGGTTTCGCACAGCTACAGGCTAGAGGTTAGATTAGAAGAGGACGTTAGGCTAGTGAGAGAGGCCTGCGGTGCGCGTTTGTTCAACACCTTCGCGTCTACCGGTACGTCGCAACTCACTAAACCCTTTCGTAGACGTAACAAAGTATTCTGTGGTCTCCCAACATAAACATTTGTCTGCCTGTCCCACACATTGGTAACCCGAACTTCGCCTGATCGCTCTCGCTTCCTGATTAGCGCTCGCCTCAGCCGCTTCGTTTGGTCTACAGCTGCCAGGAACTCGAGCAGCGCAGCCCTTCCCGAAGCCGACAGTCATGACCTCTCAGCAGGTACCGTTATCATCGCCGCAGCCCAGAGAGCCCGATGAGTGAGTGAGTAGGTGACAACTTTATTCATAAAGGGGCGTGGGGGTAAGGTGTGTTCAGGCTACGTATGCTGGCAGGCCGTCCTTCTCAACGATGCGTTCAGCTCTTGCCAGGATCCGTGTCTGCACGTCTCGGTCTGTGCTGAAGAGAAGGGCCTCCCATTGCTCCTCGGTTTGGGGTGGCGAGACGACGTCGATGGGCGGGAGATCCTCCGGGCAAGCCCATAATTTTCTGCTCTAAAGCTCCCTGAGTTCCTGTCGTCAGACTCGATACTTTAGTTCATCACCGCGGAGTCATTGTGCCGTCGTCATCGGCTCACCTTGCAGTTGACCATGTATGAACGTGTCGTCGGAGCGCTTCCGGCTCCTGCTGCTGCAGTCCTTCACGGTGTTCTAATTTTAGGGGCGAAGCTCCTTAAGTCGGCACCCGTTCGTCCCTCGTAGTCGTAGTAGTGCGTAACCAGTCGTAACGCTAGTACCAGATCTTGACCTCCAAGGTGGTGCCGGTGGGAGATTTTTCCTGTGCGCTGTTGAACAATAAAAAATTCGCAGCGTGCGCGTTAACTAAAAGCCGAATTCTTCTGTCTCTCATTCCCCATTAGCAGCCATTGGCATGTTCCAGTAGGAAACGTTAGTAGAAGCAGAAGTGTAAGTGTTAGCTAAGAGCCGACTTCTTCTGTCTCTCATTCCCATTAGCAGCCATTGTTTACCTCCAAGGTAGCGCCTGGTGAGATTTCTCCTGTCCGTGATTAAACAATAAAAATTTTGTTCAAAACGCCGTTGATTGATTAAATAAACCAACGGAAGACGCCAGATGTTTTCTAAAAGCAAAACGAAAGAACGCCAGATGTTTCTAAAGCAAAACGAAAAGACGCCAGCTGCTTAACGAAAGACGCCAGATGTTTTCTAAAGCAATGGTTTTCT
This sequence comes from Rhipicephalus sanguineus, assembly GCF_013339695.2. NCBI lineage: Eukaryota > Metazoa > Arthropoda > Arachnida > Ixodida > Ixodidae > Rhipicephalus > Rhipicephalus sanguineus. Next base: position 9,910 of record NW_023615170.1, on the reverse strand, counting down.
AAACAGTGAAAATTCACAGCGTACATGCAAAATTAAAGTGAGCTGCAAGTCGTCATAACTCATCGAACCTTTAGTATAAACGCGCCAGATCTCACGTCGGTGATGATGTACTGAGCAGAATTCACGGAAGATTCACGGTTTACCAATGAACCTCCGCAGCTTCGCCCACTCATCATCATTCACTCCGTGGATATGCTGTGATTTTTTTCCTCCAGCTGATCATCTTTACGATCATCTCAAGGAGAACCTCATCACGCGCACTAACGACAGCGAACAACGTCGACTGCAGCAACTGCTTACATAAGAGGTGCTCGACGATCGCAAACCTACTGGCCTACTGCGTCGCATGCAAACCTTGGCGCCCAATCTCGCTGCGTCTCCTGACACCGCCCTTCTTCGGGAAAATTTTCTGCAGTGCCTTCGAACACAGGTCCGCATGATTCTGACAGCGTCTTCAGCATACACACTGGACTCTCTGGCTCAGTTGGCTGACAAGATTATGGATGTTGGTTTTCGCTCCGTGGCCACGCTTCGTCACCCTTAAGACACTTCGCCCAAGAGTACGGCTAGTGGTGACAGCTATGCACGTCTGCTCACTGCTGACGAGGAGCTCACCTGAATGGTAGAAAAACTAACAGCTTAAGTCGGCGCCTTCCGCACAAACCAGCCGCGTTCTTCATTACGAACCCGCCGACCCAGCCCTAAACACTCCGGCCGCCCTTCTAGTAGTCGCAATAGCCTTTGCTGGTACCATCGTCGTTACGGCTCGCGTGAAAACAATACATAGAATAAATGAATGGAATTTCAGTAATGCTTGTCTCGATCGGATCAATTGTCAGGTCGAGCTCGGACGGACGCAAAAAGGACCGAATATTCCCGGCGAAAGACTGTCACTGAGCTCTACACTGTCTGAAGGACGGCGAAATAAGACCGATATTATCCGCTGAAAGCTAACGGCTCAGCCAACGCCGGCTGAAAAGCGGCAAAACCGGCCCAATATTTGCCGATGAAAGGCGTTCGCTCAGCGGATATCGGAGGGACGGTGGCAAAGCAGGCCCAATATTGTCGGTGAAAACCCAATATCGGATGAAGGCCGGCAAGACCAGCCCAGTATTGCCGGCCAAATTAAACAGTGCAGCAAATAATGGCTCACTGCCGGCAGCACTGGGCCGGGATTGGGCCTAACATAGCCTCCATAAAACCAATATCGGCCCGACATTGTGTGCTGCCTGGGGAACATACAAATACGCTTGTGACTGGCGCACCATTTCTGTACACCCCGCATTTCTGATCATGCTCCGGCGCCAGGCTTTTCGCGTACGAAGCCGCCGCCCCTAAAATCTGTATGTCACAGTTGCTTCCCTTAAAAAGTCACGGTCCCTTTTGGCAACGCTAAGGAGCTACCTGTTAAAAGCGTGTGCTTTCACGAGACACTCATTAAGTTGCATTGGCCTCTCAGTCGATGGCACTGCTCCTCACCACCACACCTGAAGGTTTGTGCAGCGCACATTGGTTTAACACGATAGTGTTAAGGAGCCCTTGTGGCAGAAAGTGCGGTGTCAGTTTTGTCGTTGGTGGCGTTGTATGTGAGTGCAAAGTCAAGAAGACAGGCGCATTGGGTGAGTTGGTTAGTTGCAAGTCCAGTGCCGTCCGTCCGTTGAGTAAAGCGCTGTTTATAATTTTATCATGTGACTGCAAAAAGAGGCGCTCTCCGTGAGTGAGAAATTTTGTTTGATACAAAAAATTAAAATGATTTTTTCGAGCTATAACCGAACGCAGGAATTCTGTGTCGCACTCAGGTATTGTGCCAGAATACCAGGCCGGCTATTTTTGTATTCATAAAACATGCACAAAGTATGAACAAAATATGAAATATGAATATGAAACACAATGAAGAAATAGCCAAATGCGCCTCTACAAGCGACATCAAACATTTCAAAGAAAACTCTTCGCTAAAGAGGTAATAAATGGGTGCATTTCAGAAACAGTGGATACCAGTCCGGCTGGAACACTGCGTGGTTCTAGAAGTCCTGCATCTGTAAAGTCATTTGTGCAAACTCTGACTGTGACAGCAAAATTGGTTCCACAAACCTGTAGAACATGATACATTTTTCATATCCTGTACATACCCATTAGTAGGAACATGTTAACAGGCATGGTATTGATATTCAGATGGCACAACCTAATGTATCCTATGAGGATTTACTATCTCAACACCTGACGTATCATCCCGCCATTTCGTGCATAAGACAAAAATAATATAGTTGCCACAACAGTATCATAGGGATTGAAACTAACCTGTTTTACAATATTATTGCGATAGCAATTATATGGACAGTCTCGGCTGGATGTTGCCGTCACCGTCGCCGCCGTCATGCCTCGTATATGTATAAGTACATATATATATATATATATATCAAAATCCCAAAGAAAAATAATTCAGAAAAATGCTTCCGAAGCGCAGAATCGAACCAGCGACCTATCGTTCCGCAGCGCGTGGCGCTAACCACTACGCCAGAAAGAGCAGATCATTGAAGTCGCTAACGGCGAGCGTTATATACACACCCTGTACCGCTGGTAGCACTCAGAGACGGCAGGCGCCTATAAGCCTTTCTTCATTACCAGCGTGATAGAGCGAGGAGCGTGACGGGCGCATTTAAAAGTCGTCGGCGAGCTCGCTCGCTTCTTCTGAAATTTGCGCAGGGAGAACCTTGCCCTTCCGCTGTCTGCTCGCGTGGTTTTCTCGTGGTGAGGGGAAGAAGGATGCTTCGAGCTTTCGCCGTTATGTCCGCGCTCATGTTACAGAGCGTACGAAAATCACTCGAGCTCAAGGGACGTCACAAAACGAACAAACAGAAGATGAGCACGAACTATCAAGTGTCACAGCTCGACACTTGAAGCACGCTAGTTTCCTTCGCTGCTTCGGCCGCATTTGCAACATGAGCGCTGTTCAAACTGAGAGTATCCATTGGCGAGCCTCACTTCGTATAACATCAGTTTCTCGCTATTGCTTCGCCCTTGCGGCGAAACTATGACTTTTGTTTGTTAAATGCAAAGCATGCGTCAACACATAAACATAAATTCATCGGCGTCGAAAGGCAATGGAAAATGCTAACAACTTACGTTCTATAAAGACATCTATGCGGGTCGGGTTGGTGCCATTAGGAATGACCTGAAGACGGAGATTGATCGATCTGAAAAGAAATCGTGTGATGTGTGTCAATATGCGATATTACGACGATGTGGGGGCTTGTATGACCGGAGTATGTGATGTAAGGAGCATCCTACCTGCTTCGTGTCACGCATGTATATATATATATATATATATATATATATATATATATATATATATATATATATATATAATATATATTGTGAGGAACGAGACAGAGACAGCACCCGATCCTGGGCCAGCTGTTCTATCTTCTCAACCTCTTCTTCCTCTGCCCCTATCTAGCTGCCCGCGCGCCACAACACCGGTGTCGCTCTTCGTCCTCACACTCGGCCATGACTGCGAGCGCGTGGAGCTGCCGACAATGTTTCTGGTGGGCGTGGTTGACTGCTTCGTGGTGGTCGACCCCGACCACACCGCAACGTGGATGGGAATCTGCGAGAAGCGTCTCTGGTGGGCGACACTGACTTCCTCGCGCTGGTCGGTCTGGGTCACGCAGTGACATCATGTGAGCTGTGAAAGATGCATCTGGCGGCCGGCTTTCGCTGTGTCTCGAAGGAAACGGCAGGTGCGGCATACCAGAAGGGGATTTGTCAGCAAAAAGAATCTTGCATGACTTCGACCAAACTGAGAAGCCTTTTTCTTTGGCCACTCTCTCTGTGTTAGTAATGGAGCGCGTACTGTGTATTCCATCAATGTCCGACGGCTCTGGAGCCGATCCGAGTGGCACATCGGGCACCTTAATTGAAGGGTGCCGCGCAGGATGCTTGAGAATAGCTGACGGTACCTCAACCTGCGATAGGGTTAGCGACTGGGCAACACTCGAGCGCTTGTTCCGGAGAACCTTCTCACCCAACATCAGCGTGTTGGGGGCATTGAGCTTCATTCCATCGATCCTCTGCAAGTCTCCCATGATGTGCTGCGGGTCCTCTCCTTTCAGTGCGTCCGGTCTGACCATTTGAGGCTGCTTCTTACTTTCGGGTTCCCTTGTCACATTTTCTTGCTCTCTTAGCCCGAGGTTGCCATCGGCGCAGGCGGCGAATGAACCCGCTTGAAGTCGCGGATGGAGCTCTGACCAGTCTGAGAAGACGTTGCTGATGGTCATGGAGTCGTCCTCCTCCTGAATTGGCAGAGTGTCAAGCACGAGAGGAGCCGGCACGCCCATGTCCTGAAGGGAAGATGATATTGGGGCCCGCGTTACCAAATCCCGTGGACGGAATGTAGTCTCGGCTTCTTGTCGTAGTGGTCCTGTGTAGGACATCGGCGCAGTGCCACAGCACTGCGTCAGTCCAGAGTTTGTACGAGGAGAGGTTGGGAAGCTCTCCGTTAAGCTGCACTGCGCAGTAGCAGCCTCGAGGTTGTGGCCCTCCATAACTCCGTCCTCGGTGGAGGTCTTGGACGCACCGAAGGTACCGGGCATCAGGCCGAAAGCGGCAATCAGGGCTGCACTCCATCCTGCCCAGGACTGCAGCCTCACGCCTTCATACCTGTGCCACGCCGCGGCGCCTTCCCGAAGGCGGTCTACGGCCACGGACATTTCTGCGCCTCCGTCCAGGTTTCGCGAGCTCCCAGGGCGTTGACGGTCGCCACCCACTTTTCGGCGTCGTCCTGGAAGCCGCGGAACTCCGGTAGTACGAAGGCAGCCTGGGATAGTCATAGGGCAGGCGCGAAACGGTAGATTGTGTACGCGAAATCACCAAGTTGGATAGAGACCTGGCTGAGGGTTGACCGGAGCTCTCTACGTTGCTCAGGCGAGCTGGCCTCGAGGTCTAGCGAGGTGGCTATATCCAACATGGCGTTGATTGCTGTCAGTGCCGGAATTATGGGAAGGAACAGCGCAGAGCTCGACGCTGTCAAGGCGTTGGCCGTGACGCGGAGTCGCGCAATGGTACGCCGCAGGTGCGCGGCGCTCTCCGATGGTTCGCGTGCGGAGCCAGTCATGTCGGAGCAGTAGGCGGTGGTTGGGCCCATGACGGCGGGCTGCTGGTCCGAAGGAGCTTGTACCGCATCCCAAAGCGGCTCAGGTGCCGGTGGAGCCCTGGATGAGGGGGTATCGCCACGGGAAGCGTGAGCAGCATTCCCGGGCAACGGTAGGCCGTGCACTGTCTTGGCGGCGCCGGAGTAAGCGTGCCCTTGAGCCACCGAGGAGGCCTGGACGCCGTCCTGGGATGGTTGGATGGGTAGCTGTAGTAGCGGTCGGGCCAAGGTGTCCATGACCGAGGAAGCGTGGACGGCGTTCCTAGGATGGAGAGACCCGTGCTGCCGACGACGCGCGATGACAGGTGGCTTCAGCTGCAAGGTTCGGCTTGCGTTGTAGGCTGCGCCATTGTGAGGAACGAGACAGAGACAGCACCCGATCCTGGGCCAGCTGTTCTATCTTCTCAACCTCTTCTTCCTCTGCCCCTATCTAGCTGCCCGCGCGCCACAACACCGGTGTCGCTCTTCGTCCTCACAATATATATATATTATAAAGGAGATTTATTGGCCGCAGAGCTCATCGTTGGTCGCGTAATGCACCGAGAACAGTCCGCTGGCGCGAGGCTCTGCTGCACCCTCAATACTGCTGCTTCTGCGCTGGAGTACTTCCTTTTCGCCACAATGGCCCCGGGGAAAAAAAGGAGCCATCCTGGCGACTTAGTCGTCTGCAGGGACTGTCGAATTATGATAGGGCTTGAGTCTCTGGACGTGTACAACCTCGCTGTTACGGCGCCACAGGTCAGACGGCGGCGTGAGAGGTTCAATAAGGTAGCTGACTGGAGAAGCCTGTTCGAGAACGCGGTATGGCCCATAGTATTTGTGAAGAAATTTAGAAGAGAGTCCTGGCGATCGATGCGGCAGTGACAGCCACACAAGGGCACCCGGGAGAAAAACGGGAGTCGAGTTCTCGGCATCGTTGATGGCTTTTCGGCGGTTCTGGTCATCGGAGGTAATGTGGCGGGCCAGCTGGCGACAGTCTGCCTGTCTGGCGGATTCCAAGATCGGCGGGCACTCGGACGCGTCCAGTCTATAGGGCAGAATGGTATCAATGGTGTGGGAAGGGTCACTGCCATGAACGGGTAAAAAGGTTGAGAAACCAGTTGTAGCTTGCAAGAACTAGGTCCCAATTCGAGTGATCAGGTGTGACGTACATAGCGAGCATGTCACCAAGAGTGCGATTAAAGCGCTCTGTAGTACCATTGGTTGCGGATAGTAAGCGGTGCATGTGTGGCGTACAATAGCGCATTTAGCGAGCTGTTTTTCAACGAACTCTGATAAGAAGACGTGGCTAGAGTCGCTGAGAAGTTCTTGAGGACCTCCATGGCGCCGCACAAAACGGTGCAGTATGAAAGAGGCGACCTCTTCTGCTGTAGCAGTTTGAAGAGCAGCAGTCTCGGTATAGCGTGTTAAGTGGTCGACTGCAGCTATTATCCACCTGTTGCCGGCATCAATGGAAGCGGCGCATAGAGATCTATACCGACCGTATCGAAGGGTCGGGAAGGGCATGGCAAAGGTAGTAGTTCACCGGCGGAGATGTGCGGTGGAGATTTTTGGCGCTGACATTCAGGGCAAGAGCGGACGAAGTTGCGGACGAAAGTACACATGCCACGCCAGTAGTAACGGTGTTTAAGTCTGTCATACGTTTTGAAAACTCCTGTGTGGCCACACTGTGGGTCTGCGTCAAAAGAGGAACAGACCTCCGTCCTCAAGGCTCGCGATACGGCGAGCAACCACGGGCATCCCTCTGGTGCATAGTTGCGTCGATGGAGGAGCTTGTCACGAATCGCAAAGTGTGGGACTTGGCGCCGGAGCATTCGCGAGGCGGGGACTTGAGAGGCGTCGGAGAGGACGTCTAGCAGAGACGCAATCCACGGGTCATTGGGCTGTTCGACAGCAATACTGTGAAAGTCGATAGATTTTAATGTGCTCTCCACGCGGAGTCAGCAGTGGCTTCCCGAGATAGAGAGGAACGGGAAAGCGCGTCAGCGCCCGCATACTGCCGTCCTGGGTGATAATCCCCGCGTATATCGCAATCTTGATTTTTCGACGCCCGGCGAGCAAGGTGGTCGGATGGGTATTTTAACGTCGAAAGCCAGCAAAGCGCGTGGTGGTCAGTCACGACGTCAAAAGAACGGTCATATAAATATGGACGAAACTTGCTAAGCGCCCACACAATGGCCAAACACTCCTTTTCTGTGACGCTGTAGTTACTCTGTGCCATGGTGAGCGTGGGACTTGCGTATGCCACGACGTATTCTCTGTGGCCAGGTTGACGCTGTGCAAGCACAGCACCCAGGCCTACACTGCTGGCGTCCGTATGGACCTCAGTTGGAGTTTGAGGGTCGAAATGGCGAAGAATGGGTGGTGTCGTGAGAAACCGTCGCAAGGTGGTGAAAGCCTTGTTGCAGGTAGGGGACCACGATGAAAGATCGTTAGCGTCGCCACGGAGTTGCGTGAGAGGTGATATATTTGACGCTAAGTTTCGATCGAATCGCCGGAAATAAGAACATAGGCCAATGAAAATGCGAAGTTCTTTGATGCTAGTAAGTTTAGCAAACGGAGTAACTGCGCGCAATTTCTCGGGATCCGGGACGATGCTGTCCTTGGACACCACGTGTCATAGAATGGTAAGTTGACGCTTAGCCAATCGACAACCTTTAAGGTTTAATTGGAAACTCGCGTTGGTCAAGCAACTAAGGACGTGCTGAAGGCAGCGCAAGTGTGTTGCGAAGTCAGGCGTGAAGACCGCGATGTCATCGAGGTAGCATAGGCAGATAGATCTTCCATTTACGGCCGCGCAGAACGTTGCCCATCATTCTTTCGAACGTCGCAGGCGCGTTGCAAAGCCCGAAAGGCGTGACGGTGAAATCATACAAGCCGTCTGGCGTGACAAAGGCGGTTTTGGGGCGATCAGCCACCGCCGTCGGCACCTGCCAGTAGCCTGACCGCAAGTCTAGCGAGGAAAAGAACTCGGCACCTTGTAAACAGTCGAGAGCATCGTCAATGCGCGGTAATGAATACACATCCTTCAGCGTGATCTTGTTCAATCGCCGGAAATCGACACAGAAGCGGAAGGAACCGTATTTCTTTGTGACAAGTACCACCGGAGACGCCCATGGGCTCTGTGAAGATCGAATGACACATCGGCAGAGCATGTCGTCCACCTGGTAGGCGATGACACGGCGTTCTGTAGCGGACACGCGATATCGACGTTGCTGCAGCAGTGAGTGAGGACCAGCGTAGATGTGGTGTTCGACTGCTAAGGCACGGCCTAGCGATGTTTGTGCAACGTCGAAAGAAGGGCGGTAGTGCTGAATGATGGTTAGGAGCTCTGATCGCTGCGCAGGTGTGAACTCTTCGGCGATGATTGGTCGGAATCCATCTGTAGATGCTGGGTCAGGCGTGGAGAGGACACCCAGTTCACAGACGGCCGTCGAAGGCACCTCATCGGGGTCGGAGATGATTCATGGGGAGTTGACCGTCTCGACGTGGCCAAGGCACTCGTGACAAACCAATGATAGTGCCGATGAATGATGGCTGTAAATGGGCACTGCGGCGAAACCTGCGACGAGGTCAGGAGCAGCAAAGGGCAACGGAAGGGCTCTTCGTGTAACGAAGATGTGAGAGGGCGTGAAGAAGACTGTTCCGTCGGATATGGCGCTGGACGAGACTAGTACGGCTGCCGAAGAATATGGAGGGACGTAGGTGTCGTCGTTGGCAACAAGTTTAGTTTACCGGAAGCTTGGTGGTCAACGGAGGGTGGGTCATTGATGAGTAGAATTCGACTTCAGCACGAGCACAATCGATCACGGCGTTTTGACGTGACAGAAAGTCCCATCCTAAGATACACGCATGGGAGCACGATGAAAGTACGATGAGCTCTATCGTGTACAGAACGTCCTGCATGGTCACACGCGCTGCACAGACTGCGACCGGTTCAATGGGCTGAGCACTGGCTGTACGAAGCGACAATCCGGAGAGAGGCGTTGTTACTTTACGAAGTGTGCGGCAAAATACAGCATCGATAACAGAAACAGCAGCACATGTATCTATAAGAGCGACTGTAGCGGCGTCTTCGATGAACACATGAATAACATTAGCAGGTGCAGAATGAGGACTTGGGAAATAAGAAACTCGCGCAGTTCTTGCCTCAGGAACTGCGTCGTCTAGTTTTCCTCTTCGTTAGGTACGGACCGTCAACGCGTAGAGAAAAGCGAGCGGCGGCGCGCGGAGATGTTCCAACCTAGGGCGGCGATCAGACTGGTAGCGAGCTGGCGCTTGAGCAGAGGGAGCGTAATGCGCGTTTGAGTCTGGTGGGCAGTACGGCTCTCGAGGGATATCATCGTTGGCTTGCACCCGGCGGCGGCAATACCTGTCGACGTGGCCGGGGTATCGACATGCGAAACATATCGAGTGATTGTCGAGCGTGCGCCACGGGTTGGCTGTGGCATTGCTGGCCCAGCGGACCGGAGTTGGAGGGTAGCTCACAGGATGCTGGAAAGGAGGTACGGGTGCTTTGCGAGAGGGCATGGCAGCGACCGCCGCGTATGTAAGTGGAGCAGCCACAAGACTTTGCTCGCGGGCAGCTGGCAGTGCTTTAGCGACCTCTCCTTGAATGACGCCATGGCGGGACGATGGCAGAGTTGTGGTAGGTTCCTGTGTGAAGAGCACGAGGGAGAGCTGTCGGGCGACTTCTTCGCGGACAAAGCCTTTAATTTAGGCTATCAGCGACGCTTGGTCGTGGCCGTTGGTCAGGCTCCC